>NC_141315.1:9750000-9810000 GCF_037954325.1 Fistularia commersonii | reverse complement strand
TGAAAGACAAACAAAGCGGCTAAACGTGGATAAATACTAAGTAAATTAAAAAAAAAACACCCTCAGTCACACACCTGGACGATTCAGGGTGTCCAGTGAACCTCCTGCATGGACAGTGGGAGGAACCTGGAGAACATGAAGGAGACTCCACAACCCCTGAGGGAATCCAACAAGGGACCTTCCTGTGCCACCGTGCCGCCACTACAAGTATAAGAGTACGATAAAAAGCGGCGGGGGATGGGGGGGGTTGGCGTGACGGAGTGATTCAGTGGTCCAGAACGTCCAGCAGGTTGTCCTCACAGACGCCACTGGAGCTGCCAGTCCAGTTCCAGTTAATTTATCCAGCAGGGAGAAGAAAAAAAACCTCCTGTTCGACTGCGAGGTGCCAATTTTCTCTGTATGATTGCGTCAGTAGATGCCACGACACACACACACACACACACACACACACACACACATCTCCTCAAGGTCAAACAGCACAACGTTCCAAAAGAAAAGGAACATTGTGAAACAACAAACGGCAAACTCCAGAAAAGCCGGGGAGTCTTTGATTTTGAAAAAGCCACTGAGGCCAAAGTCGAACCCGCGACTTTGAGAAACTGCAAACTAGCATTACATTACATTACATTACATTACATTACATTACAGTCATTACTAGCGTTCTGGCTAGTGGCTCATGGTCCGAAAATGTTGGTTCAGGGTCGATTCTGCATGAGATGTGTACTGTTTTCCTGGTGCTTGACATTATAGCGATATTGATTTCCCATAATGCACTGCGGCAGCGACGGCTTTCCAGCTTCCAAGTACAATTCCATTAAGACGGGTCACAATTCCTGTCCGCTCGCGTCTGTTTTTTATTCGTGCGTCGGCGAATCGTCACCGCTGCGGTGTGACCTTGCGCGCAAATCGTGAAGTTGGCAAGTGTTGCCGTGGCAACCTGCCTTTAGACGCCAGGGACGTGGTTCAGGAAGCCACCCGCAGTGCGCACGGAGTGATACGTATCAAAGTTTGTATCCGAAAAAGTAGGTACGGTGACGACACGAGGCAGTGGGAGGCACATTAAACACATCAAACCCCCTTCACGGGCCTTTTTGGTGTAGGAAAAACCAATACCTGCTATGTCAGAAAGTTTGAAGCATCCGAGGGTCATGAGCAGGAGGTAAAAAAAGGAATTCCAAAAGTACATTTGCTGAATTAATCTTTCCAGGCTTAATAGAACCAACGCTACGCTAACATCTCTTTGCTGTCTCCTCAACTGACGGTGGACACTGATTGGCTGAACTATTTTTAGTGTTGCCAAAAAAGGAAATGTGAACAAATATCAACACCACGAAGGTAAAAAGGCATGAGCATTTGACACATTCACAATCACTTGACAATGTGTAAGCTAGTATCTTCTGCTAGCCCTTTCCCTTGAATATTAGCAGGTTAATACCAGCGACTTTAGCATCTTTGTTGTTTGTGTCCCTCGACACAACAAAGAATTAGGCTAACGCTTTGCTACACAGCACCCATTGGATCAGACCCAAAGCTCGACCACCACTAGCTAGCCCTGTTCTCTGAATATTAGCAAGTGGATATTAGTACTTCTCGCCACATCCATTCACAGAGCAGCCTGTCACGCTAACACTTAGCCACGGCAAGAAAGTTGTGGCTAACACTAGCAGCCCATGCTAGCCCATGTATATGTGAGCAAGAGGAGCTCAGCCTCATAGCATCTTCGTGTTTTGCGTTTTCATCCGAACTGTGGTTCTTGGGGGGGGGGGGGGGCGCCCAAGAATAGCCACGATGCTAAAACCAAACCACTAGCCATGCATGAGCGCGTGCTATCAAATGGATATCAGCTAGCCTCTTTCATCAAACATCTGAGAATGATTCCCAGCTCCGTGCCCATTTCCCTCCCATTAAAAACACAACATGTAGCACAACAAAGTATTCGTGCTAGCACCAGCAGCTAACCCCACTCCGCATCACTCACAGTATGTGAGGAAGAGTAGCTTTTTGCCTGGTCTTCATCATCTGGGCCCTTAAAACTAATAAATCCAGCCCTCCCTCCCTGGCGGAGGTCGTACACTGTCAAGCTAATGACCTGACGTTGCCGTTTCCTCCTGAAATCAAAGGGAGATGTGTATTTTTTAATTTTATTTTCCCCCTCATGGGACCAGAATCCCTGAGACCCTCTACGGACCCCGCCGCCACAGAAATCCAGCGTCAGCACAGAACAGAGTGTATCATATCGCACAGCCCAATTTAAAGTCGAGCGGGAGGGGGGGGGGGTTGATGATAAACGAGGGCAGAAAAACAAGAGAAAAAAGGCCTGAACCCCCATGGGAGGCTTGGCGGCGGCGGCAGCGGAGTGAAATGGGTGATTAGCAGGTGAGCTAACGCGGTGATGCACATCCTTAAATTATCCCCCCCCCCCCCCCCCCCCTCCCCGAACCAGGACCTGCAGGGGTGCCGTCAGGGAGGGCGAGCCCAAGATTTCAAATCAGGCGGTGTTAATCAGCTGGAGAATAGCGGTAAGGTTTGGGGGGAGGTGGCGGATGAATGGATGGTGACAATGATTGACAGACTCCTCGGAGGAGCTAATTACCCGGCCTGTCTGAGCGGGTGGAACAGCGGCTGGGATCTCAGATCAGGAGCTCGATGAACCGCTGACGGTTGTTCGGCAACTTCCTGTGTTCGTTTTTTTTTGCCATTAGCCAGAAGTTAGTGAGTCCTTCACTGGGAACAGCGTGCAATCACAACTTTCAGTTTTAATCATTTACTTTAATCGCCATCCGACCGAAAGTTAGCGTCTATGTATTACGGTTTGCATGGGCTTCGAGCTAACGACCTAGCATGATTGATTTTTCTAAAATCATCATCATTATTATCTTAATTGTGTATTATTAAAGATACAACAGAGGATTTGTTTTCACTTTTTCCCAATTTATCATTGCTATGTAATGCAAATTTTTTTTGGGGGGGGGGGTCAACTCATGCTAACATAAACAGTTTTAATTCTAATAATGCAAGTATTAGAACAACAATATTAATTATAATTAATCACTTCCTCACGACCCGATTATTTCCACATAATCCCGTGGGATTTTTATTTCCTTCACCAGGTTAACAGTAGCATCAGATTATTACATTTTATAAAAAAAAAACAAGTATTCTAGTTCTAGAGAAAAACTTTTTTCCATGACCTGCGATCAGCACATGCAGCACTCAAACTCTTTTTTAATCTTTTTTTTTTTTGGGGGGGGGGATTATTACAACTTTATGACCTTACGATCACGCATATCGCTGATTATTATTGTTATTATAGGTCCCTGTTTGACTCAGCTCTATAGATACCAGATTATGTTTCTGTTCAAAGAAAAATACACAGATTTTTTTTTTTTTTTATGATCAATAATTTATGTTAATCAGGCACTGGATCAATCAATTAATCAATCGAGAAGGGGTGAGAGTGTCTCCCGCTGGAAGGAGGCCGACTTCTACTCACCGGTATCCGGTAACTAGGACCTTTGCTGGAGGTCCGGAGAGTCCGGGGGGGGGGGTTACCGGAAGGGCCGGGGGGGACTTCCGGAAGGGGGGTTGAAAACACCGTAAAAAAATATGAGACCCCTTAATAATAATAATAATAATAATAGTAATAATAATAATGATATTTATAATGATAATAATAATCGGGATCTTTTCAAAATAAAACAAGGCGGGTGTCAAACATGGCACCCGACGAACACGAGCACTCACGCGCTGCCGTTAACGAATCCGTCCGTTGCCATCGCACAGAAGAAGCTCCGCCGGTTCGCCCTCCCGGTGCGTCCAGCAGCCGCGTCCCGGTCCTTCCTTCCGTCCTTCCTCCTCCTCTTCCTCTTCTTCCTCTTCCTCCTCTTCCTCCTTCCTTCCTCCCGTTACTCCGCACCTTCTCACCGGAGCCGCTGGCGCGCGGGACTGAGCGTCCACCGGCGTGTGTTGTGGGGCTCGCGTGCGCGCGTGTGCGCATGTACGTGTCTCTGTGTATGTGTGTATGTGTGTGTGTGCACGCGTTTCACGGGAACGCGGACGGGCGGCCAGTCGTTTCAACGGGAATCCCGCGAAGTGAGAGATCCCCGGATGTGGCGTTTTTTTTATTTTATTTTTTTTATGTTTGTTTGTTGTCATTGTTTGTTTTTTTTTATCCAAACTACTCGATTCATCATACATTCGAAACAGAAATGAAAATTTTGAAAAATGAGATAAAATAAAGTCACGTGTGTGATGTCAGGTGACATCAGCAGCTTCTTCACACCTTCAGCGCGTGCGTGCCCAATGTAGTTTACGAACGCACTTTTTTTTTTTTAAAAAGTGCTAACCTGCTAATCTACTAATCTCCGGGATGACAGCCTGATTTATGAGTATTTTTATCATCATTTCATCCTCCTTACTCTTCTAATTACTCTCACACAGGCCGGAAATTAAAGATTGGCCGGCTGTTTATTATTTTATCATATTTTATTTCTAATTCCAACACATTATTAAATGACCCAGATTTTTTTTTAGTTTTTACCTGGAGTTTTTTATTAAATATATCTCGCACAAATACATTATAATTGAAAATACACTTGAGATTTGACATCACAAACAGATGTTTGTGAACACAGTCTCGCGGGATGTGAGAGGTGATGGAAGGTCCGATGGACAGACCGGAAGTCGGTGTCAGATTGACCGGAAGACGAGGATGTGACCGCTCCCCCTCTGACAGGCAGCAAGCCTAAGTGACGGTGGGTGAGAAACAGCGCCCTCTGCTGGCCAATGTTTGAACTGCATGCGTTGGTCGTAGGATGGCTGGAAGATCAGATCGAACATTATCGATCCCAGAGGGATCAATTAGGGTTTTTGAACCGTTTGGATCGGTTGGAGAGCCTCATTGATCCCTCTAGTGGACATAGGTAGAAATGCAAAACATTCTGAATTCTATTTAATCTTTATTTACCGAAGAACATTGAAAAATTATATTTCAAATGAGCCTCATGGCGAAGTCATTTTAGGTGTTTGTTTGAAAAACCCCAAACTAAATTTCTAAGATTTCCCTAAAATAAAACCAAACAACCCGCTGATTTCTGACTGGTGAAGTAAATCACATGATATCATCAGAAACTTGGCGACAAAATAAAAATTAATCAGTCCATGATTTAAAAAATAAAATTATATCTCCTAAAGGATGAAAACCAGTTGATTTTTTAAAAAAGAGATTAAACAACTACAAAACTTAGTATAAATGAGAAAGAATTTGAGAAAGTTTTTGAAAAATGACTGGCTACTACGAGCGGTCTTTTTGCACTATAGGTCACCCTTAAAATCGTTCAATTTTCTCAAAAAACGGCCGTTATGTATGATTTCTTGTTGTTCTTACTGACTTCCAACCAATTTTATGTGTCACACTTCACTCAAAAACGTATAGAAATGTTTTAGTGCAACTTTGGTAAGCGATCAAGCCGCTCCGCTTGAGTAATCTTCAGACGTTAATGAATCAATGGCACGGATGGGGAGGAACCAAGCAGATGAAATGAGCCGAACAAAGAAAACCAAAACAGAGTTTCTAAGGGAACAAAGTGAGATGAATAAAGTTGGACTAAAGTGACTTTATTGTTTTGGTTTGTATACTACATGTTTTATCATGCGCCTTATAACGCAGTGCGTCTTATATATGAAAATAGACCCGTTCATTGATATTGCGCCTTATAATGAGGTGCACCTTATGGACCACAAAATACGGTATTACTCCTTCTAATAATACTCGTCATCATCAAAATATTAGTATACTGTCTGAAAAATTTGAATAATTTGTTTTTAAGATAAGATAAACTTTATTGATCCCCATAGGGGAAATTACTTTGTCACACCTGTGTAACAGTTATAATGTCAAAAAAAGTCAAATAAATATAAATATAAATATAAATGGAAATCTTCCAAATACAGAGATAGAAGATAGCAGGACATCCGCAAATAAATAAACAGCAACATCAGGGTTAATAAGAGACAACATAAAGGTGAAAAAAGTACAACCAGAGCGAAACAACAATATAAATGGTGACAATAGCAATGAATAAAATAAATAAACAAAAATAGACAGGTTATATTTTTATCTAATATGTGAAAATGTAAATTAAATCATCACAGGGCCACATAGAGAGACAAACAACAGCTAATTCAGGGTCTCCAGTGAACCTCCTGCATGTTTGGTGTGTGGGAGAACCAGGAAAACCAGGTTTTCCAGTTTAATGGAGAGTCCACACAGAAAGGCCCCCCTAGCTACACCACCAAAACAGGAAAAAGGATAACAAATATTGTAATACACCAGAACATTTCTTCTCCGTTCAGTGTTTTTAACACTCAAGTTGTACCTGTCGATCATCTGGTCACATGACCCGAACGGACAAAAGTAAACATGTCCGCCCATGTTGTTGTCCAGCCTCCATATCTGCCCCGGGGGATGAATATTCCAGAAAAGGCCGGCGTTCTCTTCCCTGGAGGGGGATATTTTTAAATATTTCACTTCACCCCCCCCCTCTGACACACACACACACCCACTCACATGCCCGGTGACACCGCTCGCCGGGTATTTAGCCTCACCGGAGCTCGTCATAAAGGTCAAAACACGACGCGCTCCTCCTGTCCGGATTTTATAGGTCAATTCAGACACCGGCATCTACAAGCTCCGTGACCTTTGGCTTCCGGTCTGAAAACGTCCTTCCTTTGGACGAAACACCGACCCCCTCCTCCAGCATCGGGACCTTCTCTCCGGGCGTCGGAGATGTATACAGAATTTTTTTTTTTTTCTAAATCCGACCTTTACAAGCCGCCGCTCTCTCCTTTGCTTTGCACACCTTCTCCAGATTTTAATATCATTATCAATATTAGAATCATGCGTATCACGGGTTTTAATGTCACCGGAGCACGCTAGGTGTGTGTGGCATGCAAATGCAGTGTATGTGTGTATGTGTGACACCAGATCTGCCGGTAATGGACACACACACACACACACACACACACACACACACACACACACACAGTGCACCCCTCCCCCCCGGCCCACCCGACGGGCCGTCACCCTGCGGAATTTTCCACTGTTGTTGACGGGTCGCGTCCTCATCGGCTGACAAAGTGCCCAAACAACCGGGGCTGACGTGAAAGCGGGGGAGGGGGGGACCGGAGATGGCTAGAGGGCAGGAATGTAGGCCGTTTGGGGAGCGGAAAAGTACCGGACACACACACACACACACACACACACACAGTGTACCCCTGGATAGTCGCTTGTCAACAGGGATTCCCAAACTGAATTATAATAAATAATCGTATTCATACGCAAGGACTAATCAATACCCGATATCAGTTTATGCTACGTACGGTGTAGATCAATCGGTTCGACTTCAAAGGGCTAAAATCCGTGAGCAGGTGATTTTGCGGTGATTGATAAAGCCTTTGATCCTGAAAATGGATTGAGAGATGAAAGGGGGAAGTGATGGACAGTGTGTGTGTGTGTGTGTGTGTGTGTGTGTGTGTGTGTGGTTGTGAAAAAAAAACACACACAGTATGAAGAAATTAGAATGTGTGCATTTCAAACTATATTCAAATCTAAGGAAGTTGTAGCTCATTTATATAATTAAAATACACTGCTCCAAAAAATAAGGGAAAACTAAAATAACACATCCTAGATGTGAATGAATTTAATATTATTTGTTCTTTACATAGTTGAATGTGATGACAACAAAATAATCAACGGAAATCAAGTGTATGAACCCATGGAGTCAAACACAAAAGTGTAAAAACATGTTGATCCAACGTTGATGTCACGATGTCATGATGTCACGACGTCACAATGTCATGATGTCACGATGTCACGATGTCACGATGTCATGATGTCATGATGTCATGATGTCATGATGTCATGATATCACGATGTCACGATATGATGTCATGATGTCATGATATCATGGTGTCACGATGTCATGATGTCACGATGTCATGATGCCACGATGTCACGATGTCACGATGTCACGATGTCACGATGTCACGATGTCACGATGTCACGATGTCATGATGTCATGATGTCATGTCCTTAAAACAAGTCCAAATCAATCAGTGTTGCTTCCTAAGTGGACAGTTTGTGTGATTGACTTGGAGTTACATCGTATTGTTTAAGTGTTCCCTTTCTTTTTTTGAGCAGTATATATCATTTTTATATCCTACTCCTTTTAGGCTCACCTCGTTTTTATTGATCTATTTATTTATTTGCTGTTAATTACCAAAAAAAAAAAAGGTGTGGATTCTTTCCTGTTTGTGAATAGAGGACGCACAGGGTTGAAACCCCTAATCTGGCCTGATTACCGTCACCTATTTTTACTATTTAATCCTGATTAAATCGGTGTTGGTGCAAACAGGCCCAGGAATGTGCTGATCCAGGGTCCCCCTCCCACCCAAGCCCAGATATCACCTCCCGTCCATACGGTTATGTAACGCGGCAGGAAAGAGGCCGCCGGCGCCGCTTGTTTGCTTCTGCGATCGGTTGATCGGATGCTGCCCTCGCCGTCGGATCGTCGACCCCCCGAACAAATCGAGGCGTCTTAGGCCGATCCTGTTTGCCCGCTGGTTAGTGATTATTGGAGACTAATAAACCGATGCAAATTAAAATAAATTAAAATAATTCCCCTTTTTCTGCTTGTGTACAGCAGACTCTAAAAGTGTAAGCAGATTGTTTGTGCACAGACATCCGCAAAAGTGGTACGGTCCATAATTATGCAACACCTTCCATGTGTGCACAGATGAGTCCACACATGGTACGGTCCATGTCCAGACATCTGTGTTCACAGAGATGTCAACCAAATGGTATTGTCCAATGTTCTCCAGATATATTCTCCAAATATATTTTATGGTATTTTGTTTTTGAAATGTCCCCGTTGTGGGAAGCTGAGGGTAAATGAATGCGTTTTACGAACGCATTTCCTGTAAGCGTTAAAAGAAACTTTTAATGGTAAACATATGTGTGTCCAAAAATGGTACAGTCCATGATCGTTTTACTGCTTAATGGGAAAAATGTTGAGCATATTTGCAGATTTGGTACGACCCGAATGACTGGGGTTGTTAGAAAAAATACACAAAATGATTAATTTCCTTGCAAATTTGGTTTATTTCGCAATCAGAACCTCACTTGGGCTTTTCCTTTCCTGCACGCTTTTCCTCCCCCTGTTTTCTTTATTTCCCCTGATAATATTGAAGATTGGAAGTGTTTGTTGTCATGTGAACAATCTGAAAACGTCTTTCCCTGTAAAACGAATTTCTTATTTTGCCGTCTACAGAGCTGCCAGATAGGTCGTGATAAATAAATAAAACATAAACATACTATAACTAGGTGTAAACAGTGCAGGGAAATAATAATTGATCCTTATTATATACATATATAATAATGTATAATTGTTTTATATAAAATTATAATTATACATTTTTGTTGATATATATAAATATGCATATGAATAATAATTTATCATCGTATTATATAAAATAATAATTATAAATTATTGTTGATAAATATAAATATGTATATGAATAATAATTTATAATCAGTATTTTTTTATATAAACATACATAGATATAATAATTGTTATTTTTATATAAAACTGCTAATAATAATACATTTTATTTAAGACGCCTTACTTGACCCTAGCCCGAGGGCACGGCGCGGACATTTGCACCAATGCAAAACCTTCAAGGAAATGCAAACAGAAGTGCAAGTTATAGTTGTTAGCTTTGCAGCTATAGTTGTTTTGCAGCTTTGAATGTGCAAACTTAAAAATGCAGGAGCAGGTTGGACGCAGACATTTGAGATCGTGGTGAAGTTATATAAACTGGCCGTTGCTGGATGGAGGTAGAAGATGGTTATAGACTCCAGTCAGTCGTTCAGGAGCTGTTGAGCTGCTCACCCTCCTTCCTCCTTCGTCTTGTCCTTGCCGAGGGTGAAAGAGTCGTCCTCACACCGGCCTGGCCGTCTCCGTCGTGATGCGTCCCATGCAAGAACTTCAGGACGATGTTGACCTGGTGGGAGGTGAACATGGTGCAGGGGGTACATTTGAGGACACGTTCCTGAGGAGATGAGGCAAAGCTGGTTGAAGTCCTCTTGCCCAACCTTCCAGGCAGGAGGTCCAGGAGCCGGTAATCATTCAGGCATGTGGGTGGGCTCTGTTGTGTTCTTGAAGCACAGAGTGTTCTCCAAGATAAAGTGTGTGAGCGGCGTTCGGGGGGGAGGAGGGGCGGCGGCGGGATGTTTTGGTCGAGCCCGACTGAACCAACGGGGCAGGCGTTTATGTAACGCCAGACACTTTGTCCCCTGACAAAGGCATTTCTATTCAACATCGGGGCGACCAGAGTCCAAAGAGTCATCCACATCCATACAGGGTGTGTGTGTGTGTGTGAGTGTGTGTGTGATCGGAGCCACGTCGCGTCCTGGCAGCCGCCGGAGAGTTTCATAAACAGGTCGTGGCTTAATCGTCGTTGTTCATTTGTCACACTTTGATTGGAACAGCACGGAGACGCGCAGCTCTTTTCAGAAAAACAGCATTCTTGGACATTGGACAATAGCTTATTTTTGTTTTTGTTATTGTTTATTGGAATTTATGATATCTTTTGGGGTGGAATTGCAGAACTTTTAAAAGTCAAAGAGCTGAAGTAAGAGAGGTGGCTTTAACATCGCCACGTTACCCAAAAAAATAGTCATACTCATATCACCCTTCATGCCATCCACCCCATCTATATAACTGCGCATTATGTAAATAACTTGTCTAATTATTTCTATTTTTATAAAAAACTGCAACATTTCACTGTGCCTGCACGATGTCAATTCAAAATCTCGATTCTTAAAAGGGAGCGTTTCCCTAGTAATTAAAAGTTAGCAATTGAAGTCATTCAAAATCATGTGAAAATCAACAGGAAATGTTGCAGAGATTCACCCCAAAAGTCCAAGTGACCCAGAAAACCAGATAAAACCAGCTTTTCCAAAACGTGTACTTTGGAAGTTTGCAAGAAATCATGCGTGCATTTCAGCCACAAAGCAAGATAATATGTCATTTATGAAGTGTTTTTTTTCAGCAGTTTTTGAAGGGATCGGCTGGAATTGATCGGCGCAGACACCAGACACCAACAGCACTTTGGGAATAACATGTTACATTACACAACATTACACACCCCTTTCCCTTTTACGTAACTCTAACGTGTTGTTTGTGTGTGAGCGAATGCGTGCGTTATTGTTTCAATGTATAAATATGTATGAAAACATATATGTTTAAGTATGAATATCAAAAATGTGTTTATGTTCAAATTTAAAATTAATTAAATGAAAATAATAGTGTCAGTTAGGGGCTGGCGAAAGCCACCCAATATTGGGGGCCAGTCCCGCCTCCTGGCGATTCCTATTGGGTTGTTAGGAAAGTAAATAACAATCCTGCCTTCCTATTGGCCAGAGTGAGAACACTCCTCCGTCTGGCCCCGCCCCCTTCTCCTTTTAATTGCTCTCCCGGTCACTTTGGGGCAGAACAGAAGCTACTAGCTTAAAACGGTCCGGCGCCGACCCGTTAGCCGCAACCCCCCCTCTTCTTCCTCTTCCTCCTCTTCCTCTTCCTCCTCCTCCTCCACCATGAAATTCGTCCGGTTCATAATGAAGAACGCCGCTCTGGCGAGCGTCCCGAAACACATCGAGCACTTCTCCAAGTTCTCCCCGTCGCCGCTCTCCATGAAGCAGTTCCTGGACTTCGGTGGGTACCGGGGTGCGCGTCAAGCTAGCTGCTAGCCGTTAGCCAAACACGTTAGCCGCTCGGTAATAATATTTATAATGTCACCGAATGCAGTGAGGATTTACGGTTGACACACCGATCCGGACGCGGATTGTGGGTGCAGGGAGGTGTGTGTGTGTGTCGGGGGGGGGGGGATCCTGCAGGAGCATAGTGTTCACAGTACCGAGTATTGCGTCAGATCCCTGACTGGGCGCTATTTGTCTACAAATTGCAGCATTTCAAAGATATGCATGTAGTATTTACGCATACATTCACGCAATGCGTTTGTGTACTCTGGCTGTGAATTCATAGATGCATTTAAATTCAAAAACAGTAGGGTCTGTAATTTGTTCTTTGGCAGAAGGTTTTAAAAGCTGCAGAGAGAATGCATTGTCCTGTCGCTGAATGGAACTGAGTTCCAGTTTATGACTTTTCTCTCATACTGGTGTGTTTGTTTTGTGTCCTAAAACCTCACGGATCAATGTGGAATCTATCAATCAACTGATCGATTGGGTTGAACTTGGGACTTTAAGTACAATCAGTTAAAAAGTCTAGAATTGGCTCATTTTACCTTCAAGAGAGATTAATTTAATTATAAAACCTAAGAGATGACGCTTCTGACATCTGTCCGGGCTTTTCTTTTTCGTCCGCCCAGGTTCCATAAACGCCTGCGAGAAGACATCCTTCGTCTTCCTGCGGCAGGAGCTTCCTGTCCGTCTCTCCAACATCATGAAGGAAATCAACCTGCTGCCCGACAAGCTGCTCAGCACCCCGTCGGTGCAGATGGTCCAGAGCTGGTAAGACGGCCTCCGTCCTCTCCTCTGTACGCCGCCGTTTCGGACACCCCGGGCCGACGTGTAAATCAGCAGGCCGGCTTGTTTACCCGCTCGGAGCACTTTCTGCTCTGACGTCACGCCCCGAGTCACAAAAACAGCCGCGACACCCTTTGACCGAGTTGCGCTCGCTCCAAGTAGCTCCTTGCAGGGAAGAGGGAGAGGAGGAAGCAGAGGGAGGGGGAGGACCCTCTGCTGTGAACTTTAGCCCAGTTTCCAGACACAAGTCACGTGACCTTGTTTTCAACTTTCGTTCGGCGTGCCTTTCGAGGAATCTTGACAAATCCAAGCGTCGCCGTGGAAATAAATCCGACTCGCAACTCCTGGCCCACTTTTCTGATAAATCTTTGTCATCACCGCCGCTCTTTTTTTTTTTTTTCAGGTACATCCAGAGTTTAATGGAGATCCTTGACTTCCTGGACAAGAATCCAGACAACCACAGGGTGCTCGGAGAGTAAGGCATCTGTTTTCACTCACTGAGAAAACCTCTAACCTGCAATCGGGATGATTAGAAATGCACTTCTTTATCTTTAAAAAAACTTCTCGTCCTTTTCTTGAGGCTTCTTTGAAATGCGATTATAGAGGATTGCCTGACAGCCCTCCTCCCCTCAGGTTTGTCGACGCCTTGGTCACCATTAGGAACCGCCACAACGACGTGGTCCCCACCATGGCCCAGGGCATCCTGGAGTACAAGGAGGCCTTCCCGCAGGACCTGGTCACCAACCAGAACATCCAGTACTTCCTGGACCGCTTCTACATGAGCCGCATCTCCATCCGCATGCTTATCAACCAGCACAGTGAGTCCCTGCACCACCACCGGGTCCGCCATGTTTCTAGGGACCCCCCTGATGTACCCTTCCTCCGATCGCCCCGCAGCTCTCGTCTTCGACGGCACCACCAACCCCGTCCACCCCAACACCATCGGGAGCATCGACCCTCACTGCCGGGTGGGCGACGTCGTCCAGGGTAAAGCCCGAACCCGCGTCCTCCGTAATGATTGATCGGTTTTGCGACGCGGGCGGCTAACGCTGTTCTCCTCCCGTCCAGACGCCTTCAGCAGCGCCAAGATGCTGTGCGAGCAGTACTACCTCTGCTCCCCCGACCTGCGGCTCCAGGAGCGCAACGGTAAGTTGGCGCCCTCCAGAAACGCTCACGTTTAAAAACGACAAAAAAAAAAAAAAAAAAAAAGCATGGAGCCTCTCCAACCCGGGGAACGTAGAAGCGGCGCCAGATGGACGCGGCGGCTCGCTAATTATAAACCCACTCCAGCTGAAGTGACGGCTCGGTGGCCTGGGCCAATATTGACACACGCTCTTTCCACCCCCCCTGCGGCGGCCGGAGAGGGAAAACACTCCGGAGTGGGTAACGACTTTTCAAAAACCTCCTCTTCCTCCTGGTTTCCAGACAATCAGAGCCACCCGATCAGCATCGTCTACGTGCCCTCGCATCTCTACCACATGCTCTTCGAGCTCTTCAAGGTACGGCGCCTTCCGGAGTCTCCGCCCCGAGCGACTCGTCGCACTCCCTGAGCTTAACCCCCACCCCCGTCCCTTTCCGTTTTCTCCCAGAACGCAATGCGGGCCACCATCGAGACGCACGAGGCCAGCAGCCACCTGCCGCCCATCCAGGTCATGGTGTCTCTGGGGAAAGAGGACATGTCGATCAAGGTGAGGAGGTCAGGTCTCGGGCCGAAGGAGGCCCTGGTATGATGTGTCGTCCAGCTGTTGTTGACGTCCCTCCCCTCTTGCCTGCAGGTCAGCGACCGGGGCGGCGGCGTTCCCTTCCGCAGGATCGAGAACCTCTTCAGCTACATGTACTCCACGGCGCCCACGCCGCAGATCGGAGATTCCACCCGCCCGCCGCTGGTGAGACACGCCGGGATAGAAACTCCTGCGTTTTTGGGAAATAGAAATCCAATAGAAAGTCTTGCTAAAACGGGTTACGTCCTCCATCTCCACAGGCCGGCTTCGGTTACGGGCTGCCCATCTCCCGCCTCTACGCCAAGTACTTCCAGGGCGACCTGCAGCTCTACTCCATGGAGGGACTCGGCACCGACGCCGTCATCCACCTGAAGGTGAGCCCAGGTGGACGGGAGAGGGACTGCAGGCGGGGATCCCACCTGTCTGGGGTTTCCGACTGAAATAGAACACACTCGCGAGGGAGGTGTAGGGGGTTTCCACCCGCTGTGTATGGGGTCAGGTTGTCACGACGGTCGTGTGTGTGTGTGTGTGTGTGTGTTCAGGCTCTGTCCACGGACTCCGTCGAGAGGCTGCCGGTCTACAACAAGACGGCGCTGAGGAACTACAAGGCCAGCCTGGAGGCCGACGACTGGTGCGTCCCCAGCAAGGAGCCGCTGGACCTCAGTAGCTACAGGGTCGCCAAGTGAAGCCGCCGTCGCCCTGGCAACCAGGAGCGTCCCGGGACCTCCGTCCTGGGTCGCCGTCGACCAGAAACCGCCAGGCGTCCCCTCCTCTCCCGCTCCCAGCATGTTGTTTTTACGTCCTTTTGTAATTTCGTTCTTACTTTAAATTCTTGAGGATCGACCCGCGAAGTGGACTCAAGCGGGGGAGGCTGTGGCGGAGGAAGCGTCGTCATGGCAACAGCCTGAAGCGAGCGGGAGGGGTTTGACGTCAGGAGGCTGCAGCTCGGAGGCAGCCGGAGCCAAAGGGTTTGACGTTCACCCCCGGTTTCATTTTAGCCCGATTTCAGTTCACCCGAAACTCACAGGAAGTGAGAAAGAGAAAAGCCGAAAAAGAAGGCGACTTGGAAAAACAGGAAAGCCGAGTGAAAACAGAAGAGTCGGGAGTACTCTCACGCTCCTGAAGCCCCCTGAACTGGTCCCCCGAGTTTGGAGTGACATTTCTCTGCATGAACGTTTGACATTTCCAGCCTTAAAGAAACAAAAAAAAAAAACTGATTTGGGACCCGTGGTCCGAGCCATCGGTCTGAACAGTACCGGCCGCCATCGCGGCACCAGCAGTTCAATCTGTAGCATCTTTTCAATACTGTAGGTACCATCAGTCATGGTACCATTGGTCACTTCGGTGCCATCGCTTCAAGCTGCACCAACAGCTCAGTCGGCACATTCGCTAACATCAGTCATTACTACTCCAGTGGTCTGAACGGGACCATCATTTCAGTCAGTACCTTTTTGTGATCAGGGCATACATGTTCTGATAAGTACCATTGTTGTTATGGTAGATGTTTTAATCTATACCATCCGTCAGTGTGGTACCAGCGGTTGCTATGTACCGGCGGTCTGAACGGTACCAGCATTCGTTAGGGTACTAGCATACTGAGGGGTACCAGTATTTTAGTCAGTACCTTTGGTTGTTAGGGCACCATTGGTCTGAACGGTACCATCGGTCGTAACTTTACCATTGGTTGTCACCGCACCAATGATTCAAATGGTACCGTCATTTCAATCGGTACCATCGGTCGGTTTGGTATCCTCGGGGTACCATCAGTCTTGATGGTATCAGGGATCACTACAGTATTCTGGGTCAGAACCCTACCCCCTCCCACTGAGGGAGGTTTTCTGGACCGGGTCGGGCCTCGTGACCCGGCTCACTCATGGTGCTTTGTTTTATGTTTGGATCATTTTGATTTTCACGACCAGACCAGCTTGTACGCCCGGTTCCGGTTTTGGTTCCGGATGGGCCCGGAGTCGGCCATGTTTGTTTCCCGTCTCATGTAGTTTGTAAGAAAGAGAGAAAAAAAAAGGGGTTATTTTTTTATAGTGAATGTTTGTTTGTCTTCAGCTGAAGACTGTGAATATTGTAAATACGAACCAGATCAATAAACACATTGTTTGTTTATTTATCTATTCTCCTGATTTCTTTATTTCCGTTTCCATGGTAACAGAAGCAGCCGGGCTCAGCGGGTAAGAGGTCTGTCCTGAGCAGGGAGAATTATTAGCAACATTTGGCCGCTGGGAAATTATTCTAATTAAATGTCTGCTGACTTGATTTATATCTCAAATTACAATTCTTCTATATTAAATATCTAATCTAAATTTATCACTCTTTTTGTCAATCTAGATCAGGGGTCGGCAACCCAGGGCTTGGGAAAATAAATTATAAGTATCTAATTGATGTGCATTTTATTTGTGTTAGTTACTTTTTTATTTTTAGTGCTAAATTGGAAGATTATTGTGATCTTGAAATATTAAAATAAAATTTTATTTATTATTTTTTCGTCGCGGAAGCCGGTATACCCGCCAGCCGGTATTGCCCCAATTTGCAGATGCAGTGTGCAGAAGACCCATTAACCAGGTAAAGTAAAAATTTATGGATATTTTGCAAATATTTATTTTTCATCGTTTACTGACACAGTGATTTTTTTCCCAATTCATTTTTAAAATTCAGGTCAAAGCTCCACCACACACTTTGAAAGCCCAAAGCTCAAAATATTCCAAATTCATAACATAAATAGAATTTAATTTTCTCTGTAGCACTTAATGGATTTCATAGGCGACACACCACACACTTGTTTATACAAAGTGTAAATGTAATGAAAAGCAATATATGCAGTGGTACTTTCCTTTTAGATGTCAAAATGTAATTGCGGCTCCCAAAACCTGGCCCAAATGGCTCTTTGGGTGTTAAAGGTTGCCGACCTCAGATCTTGATAAATATCTAGCCAGCTTTGTATTTAAGCCCCATCCAGGTCGTATGTGACAAGGTCTCCTTCTTCTGGTCACAGCGGGAACAGCACCTTTGTCTTGGTGCTGCTTGGGGGCCCAGAGTTGGACCCGGACCTGGACGGGGTCCAGATGTGGACCCGGACCTGACATGGTCTCGATGTGATTTTACAGATGTGATCGATTGATCTGCAGATTATCAGGTGATTTTTTTTTTCTTTTTCTGCAGATATCCGACTAATTTTGTTTTGTTATTTTCTAAATATTTGGCGTGTGTGTGTGGGGGAAGGCAATTTTTATGCAATTTTTTTTTTTGCTGATACATATATTTTCTCCTTATTTGTTTTTTTTTTGTCAACCTTTTTTTTCTGATAATCAGAATTCATTCTTCATCCCCAGATTTATTTTGTTAGTTTCTCAACTTTTAATTAAGAATCCTTTTAAAAATTAGATTATTTATCTAATTATTAGTTTTCGTTGTGATTTTTTTCTACTTAATTTCAAATATTACAAACAATAATACAAAGGTTGTCTAATATCATCTAACCTTGTTGTTCACTCTGCTGTCTATTTAGTCTTGGTTGTCTTTTGCTATCTTTTAATTGTCTCTCTATTTATTAATATAAAGATAAACTTTATTGATGCCCATAGGGGAAATTCTTTTGTCACAGCAGCATCATAGATTATAAGTGTTAAATAAATATGAAGATAAATATAAATAGACAATTAGAAAACAAAAAATTAAATCCACAAATAGACAGCAGAGAGAACAACAGCAACTACATCAAGAAAGACAGCAAGGGTGGAAGTGGACAACCAAAACTAAATGACAACATAAACAGAGTGACAATAGCAATGGTAAGAATAAAACAAATCAACAAAAATAGATAGGAAGCAAGTAGGCTGAGACCAACAGGATAAAAAAAAGGAGACGCGGGTATACCTATAGTTATTGATACTGTAATTGTTGATCCCTTGGGGATCAATAAAGTTTATCTTTATCTTTATAAATATAAATAGACAGTAAAAAGACAATCACAAGCAAATAGGATACGAATAAGAAGAATACGAATAGACAACAGAATGAGAAAAAAGAGTGGGTGAGCAAGGGTGAGAATAGACAACCTTTGTATTATTGTTTGCAATATTTGAAAGTATAAAATAGATCTTATCTTAAACTTTTTTTGAGAAATACATGCGATTACACCTCTCCGCCACACGGGGGCGCTGTCACACAAACCCACGTCTGATCTACAGGGAAAAACCAAACCAAACCAAACAAAAAAAAAAAACAATTCTCCTCTCTTTTCTAAACTCGGATCTCATTCTGGATAAACCCGACGGGAATTTATTCTCAATTCCGTGTGTAAAAATAAAAAAATAAATAATAAAAAAAAAAACAAAACTTCAACTTTTCTTCCTTATATGGTCATAGATGGCGGCCACGGGTTTCCCCGGAGTCATCGAGGAAATATGCCCGCTCGCGGTGGCGTGCGTGTGCGTGTGCGTCCTACGAGGAGGGAGGGGGAGGAGCAGGGGGCGGGGCTTCCGGGTGGAGGGGGCGGGGCTTAGAGCGGGCCGGTGGAGGTTGAGACGGCCGGGAGGGGAGTCTCCTCTCCGGGAAGACGGACCGACGGACGCCCGGGGGCAACCGGACCAGGATGCGGGTGTAAAAAAAAAACAACAACAAAAAAAAAAACGGATTAAATTCTTGACGGTGGAACCGGAGGAGGTCCAGAACCGGTCCTTTATTTATTCATTTTTTATTTTTTAGTTTTTTTTTACTTCAACTTCGTTGTGCTCGAGTGAAGACACTTGGCGCGCCGGTACTTCAAAGGGAAGTTCAAAAGGAAGGCTGGCTTTTTTTCTTTTCTCCCCCTTTGGTTTTCACGTCTTTGAAGAAGAAGTAGAAGAAGGAGAAGAAGTGGAATAATGGCGGAACATGAGAGCCTGGAGTTCGGGAAGGCGGACTTCGTGCTCCTGGACACCGTGTCGATGGACGAGTTCATGGCCAACCTCAAGCTCAGGTGAGTACCGGTAACGTGTGTGTGTGTGTGTGTGTGTGTGTTCTCCCAACACCCCCCCTTCCCCTCGCTCCCGCAGGTGCTACGTTTCGAGTCGTTTTCCCATCAATTAACGCTATTAATCAATGAATTGATAAATTCCCATCAATATTTCGATCTGTTTTATCTGTGTTTTTTATTTTTTTAAATGAGAGTAAAATGTCAAACTGAATGAGCGTGAGACTTTTTGAAAGTGTAAACAGTAAATCTAGAGCTGCAGCTGCAATCAGTCGATCGATCGGTCAATTGATAAGTTTGTCCTATCGGACCTGATAACTGATATGAACACAGATTATTTTAAATGATTTCAAATACTCATTTTCCGATGCAGCATTTAAATCGATCGGTCGTCAATAGATGAACCGGTCGCCTCTTTGTCCGAAAACAAACAAAATGACACTTCCTGGTTTCCCACGTCTTTGCCACGGGCAAAAACACCCAGCGACATTTTCCATCAATTGATCAGTCAATCAATCGATACTTGATTGATCAACTGTTGGAGATCAGTCCTGCTGGCAGCAATGCCTTGCACTTACTATTTGATTTTAAGAAAAAAATATTTTCTGGACTGTAAATTCAAAATATGAGCTTTGAATCAAACACCAATGATCAATTGATCAGTTATCGCGACAACCGACCGATTGATCAGTCTGTGTCGCCTCCACTTTGTTTCGGACGCCGTCAGACGTCTCTATTGATCGATCCATTGTCCATCGGCCAATATCTGGGTTGCGCCCGTGTGACCTTTGACCCCCTGCAGTCTGGTTGCTATCGGCGACCAAACTCCCGCAGTCGACTCCCTCCTGAAATCCATGATGTCATGGTGTCAGGAGGAGGAGATGGTGAGGGTGGAGGAGAAGATGGGCGGGTAACGTTACCTTCTCAAGCCCCTCTGCCATCTGTGAGGAAAGGGCAACCATTCCTGGTCCGGTGTCAGTTTGTCGTGTGTGTGTGTGTGTGTGTGTGTGTGTGTGTGCGTGTGTGTGTGTTTGGGGGCGGTGTATTTCCTGTATTCAGGAATTAGAGGCGACCCAGCGGACTGGGTGCTTTTCCTAAAATAATTAACTAAATAAAATTTGTGTTTTATTCCTTTTAGACCTTATCCTAATTTTCTATTATTTTATAGATAATTTCTTGTTTTTTTTTTTTTTTTTTACAAAATATATTTTTATTTCATGCTTAAGTTTTTTTAAAGTATTACTTTTATTATTTTTCACATTTTACTTATTTTATTATTATTGTAATATTTGCTTTTTTTGGCTAATTATTTACATTTCTTTACATTCAAAAGTTGTCAAATTTATACTCAAGTTATTACTTTTTCAAATTTGATTAGTTTTTTGTAATCTTATGTTGTTATACACCAGGTCAAAAATCAGTTTTTTTTTTCTTCTTTTTTTTCTTCTGTTTTTGCTAATTTTTTTATATTTTTTTTTCCCCACAATCTAGTTTTGGCTTATTTTTTCTTTTAGGAAATGTTATTGTTGCTTCTTGCAAACTGATATTTCATCTGTTCTCATTTCGTGTATATATTTGTAATAGTTTCTTACAGTGAGTTTTTTATGGCAAATTTTAAGTAATTATTTTTTTAAACAAAATTTAGCCTCTTTTTCCCCAAATGTCAGTGTCTCAATTGTCGAGCGTTCCAAATAGAACCCCGCTGTTTTCCAGGATGGTACGGTCTGATCGCACTGACCAATCAAATCCCTCAGTTGGCTCCATCTGTGATTTACCCGCCAATCGTCTGCGGCTATTTGGACTTGATGAATCACAGAGTAAAGTTTACGTACTCGTACACACACACACACACACACACGTACCACATAGGTGTTGAGGCGGTGGAGGACATGGATTTTTCCTCTCCTCTGTCTGGAGTCTTGAACGGCCTGAGAAGGTTTGGATCACGGTGGTGCTGGATTGAAAGCAAAAAGCTTGCAGATGCTCAGATTCCACGGCATCAAGTGAACTGGATACAGAGTTGGAGGAAGGGGGCGGAGCCTCCGTGCATTTCTGTGTAAAGATACTGTGATGCCATGAAGGGAAATGGGGCCCTGGGATTAAACCCTCATCTGGGATTAAGCCCGCATCTGGGATTAAACCCTGCCTTGGCATCAAACCCACTTCTGGGATTAGACCCGACCCTGGGGTATAAACCCACACCTGGGATTACACCCTGGCCTGGGATCAAAACTACACATGGGATTAAACTTTGCGTCGGGGTCCAACCCAGACCTGGGATTGAATTCTTGCCTGCCATCAAAACCTGCACCATTAAGTTTTGCCCTGGGATAAAACCCAAACCTGGGAATAGATTTTGCTCTGGGAGAAAATTCTGTTTTGGGATTGTAACCACACCTGGGATTAAACCTGGCCTTGGGATCAAACCGTCACCTGGGATTAAACCCTGCATGGGGGATCAAACCGTCACCCGGGATTAAACCAGGCCCTGGGATATAAACCCTTCCCTGGGGTCAAAACCCTCACCTGGGATTAAGCCTGGCCTTGGGATCAAACCCACACCTGGGATTAAACCCAGCCCTGGGGTCCAAACCCATCCCTGCGATCAAAACCTGCACCTGGGATTACACCCTGCCCAGGGGTCAAAGACACAGCTGAGATTAAACCCATCCTGTGGATTAAACCCCTACCCTGGGATTGAACCGACCCTGTGGATTTGACCCACAGACCCGGGAGGCAGATAATCCACCCCAAACCACAGGAGGGACCCTCCTAATACTCACTCTTGCACCCAGCCCACTATGGGGACAGTGAATTGGCCTCGAGCAAACCCAGACCTGGGATTAAACGCTGCTTTGAGACTAAACCTATCCCTGGGATTAAACCTAGACCTGGGATTAAACCATGCCTAGAGACTAAACGTATCCCTGGGATTAAACCCAGACCTGGCATTAAACCCCGTCGAGACACTAAACCTACCTCAGGGATTAACCTCACCCCTGCGACCAAAACCCACCCCTGGGATTAAACCCGGGATTAAACCCACCCTGTGGATTGTCCGCATGCGGATCGCTGTTCCCCCCTCATGTCTTTATATGGCAGTACTGTTTAGATCACACACACACATACACACACACATACACACACACACACACTCCTGGAGAACTGCAGTGTGTTTTCCAAATAATTTGATCTAAAGATGGCAGTCGGGGGGAGCAAAGGGGGTTTTATTCCCCCTTCAATCCCCGCCTTTTATTTTTCCATGTGTTAAAGTCAGACTTTGTCAATTTCTGCACATGTAGTGGATATAAAGTGGAATAAGTCATTTCTCATTTTCCCACGGCAACATGAGATTAGCAAAATAATAATGAAGTGCACATTAACAGTAAATAATAATAATAATAATACATGGGATTTTTATAGCGCTTTTCATGACACTCAAAGACGCTTCACAAGTAAAAACAGAAAGAACAGAACATACACAGAGTTATTGGGAAGGAGTCCATGATTGCAGAGTGTGGCGATGAGCGCCAGTCCAGGGACAAGCTGGAGGAGCTTCGCCGGTGTGCAGCTGAGTGTCGTGCTGCTGTGAGGAGGCAAGTGTTGGAGCTGGATGTCGGAGATGGATTTTTGGTGGAGGGAGAGATGGTGGAGCAGGAGGAGCGAGAAGATTTCGGCCGATGGAAATGCCGTCTTGCTAGGCGCCATCGGGATCCGGAGTTTCGGGAGGCTAGCCGGCTAGCTAGCTAGCCGGCCAGCCTGCTCAGGTTGGCAAGCTAGTTTGGTTGCTTGCTGGAGATTGTCCAGGTGAGCCTTTGTCTTTGGTTTGGTTGATTGGTTGGAGAGCGGGAAGCGGCAGCCAAACGCGCCAGCGTCCTCCCGCCCGCCATCTTGCCAAAAAAAAAAAAAAAAAAGTGCACTATAAATAAACAAACATTAAACTATAGAGTATGAAGAGTTAAAAACCTGATATGTATAAATACATGGAATGTGAAAATAGAGAATCAAAATCGAGGTTATCAAGTTGTAATCAAAGAATAAAATTTTGATTTGATTTTATACATTTGATATAATAAGTCAATATAAATTGATTTATATATTTAAAATAAATAAAATAAAATAAATAAATAAAAATTAAAAATTAAAATGAAGTAAAATAAAAAAAATATACATAAAATAGAATCAAATCAAATCAAATCCAAAATACATAAGTATGAATAAATGACTGTACAGAATTGTGCAAATTGCAATTAAACTCGCTCTGGAGTTATAGAATAAGTATATCATGAGCGGCATTACACTGAGGGGTTTGCAGGATTGCTGGGAACGGAGGAGTCGGACAGCTCTGGGACGTTATTTGGGAGTTACTAAGTAAAACATTGCAATAGAAGCTGAGAAAATGATATGTATTTAAAAGCCGAAAATCTCCCTGAATTAACGGCTCTGAGCGAGTTCACCTTTGAACCGGCGGCGGCGGCGCAGAGTGAAAAGAAAGCTGCGATAAAAGCGGGGGAAGGGAGGAGGGCGCTGGCATTTCCCCTGCCGGCTCCCTCCTCGCCTCGCCTCGCCTCACATCACCTCGCTTCCTGTCTCCTGTTCGACGGGGAACCAGGACGACGTTCTCCTGGAACCTGCTTTCGATATGTGATCAATATGTCCGGTGGGATCAATACAGCCTCTTTTAATTCAAATCTTACTTTTCTTTCTAATCCAGATTTTTTTCTTTTTTTTTTTCTTTTAGAATTATAAATTTAATATTGGATCCATTAGCAATCAATCCCTAATCAATCCAATTGGATTGATTATATTCAGATTGAAATTGAATATTATTTATTGATCTGTCGTAAATCTAATCTCATCTCTCACCTGCACTTCGATCTTTTCTCCTCGATCAGGATATTCATATCGTAACAATTCTAGATAATCTATTTTTGTTTTTCCCAGCCTATCAGAGGGGGCGGGGCTTCAGGACAAAGAGGTCAAAGGTTAAAGTCCAGTTGTATGAGGGGGGGGCGGAGCCACAGGTCAAAGGTCGCACTAAGTAAATAGACAAATAGTACATGGAGCGTTTCCTCATCTATCTATCTATCTATCTATCTATCTATCTATCTATCTATCTATCTGTCTATCTATCTATCTATCTGTCTATCTGTCTATCTATCTATCTATCTGTCTATCTATCTATCTATCTATCTGTCTATCTGTCTATCTATCTATCTATCTATCTATCTGTCTGTCCGTCCGTCCGTCCGTCAGCTCTTTTTTGAACCATGTGACTCAGACATGATGTCATCGGGTCAGGTGATCATGATGTCATCACCCTTAGGCCCCATTGTTCCCCGTCCACCTGCTGCTGACTCACGTTCATGCTTCACACACACACACACACACACACACAATGGGATCATCTGCTGCTGTTATTTGTTTACAATAATACCATGGTGCCTGTGTAATCCCATAACGTCTCCCAATAATCCCATGACGTTGCAATATTGCCGTGACGTCTCAATATTACCGTGACGTCTCAGTAATCCTGTAGCGCCTGCTAATAATCCCGAATAAGGCCCGAATAATCTCACAACGTTTCTGGATGTTTTCCTGGACGTCTCTCTGTAATCCAAGGGGTTCAGAGCGCCATCAGTCAAGAGTTTGTCACAAAATTCACTCATTCATTTATTCATCCTCTGCAGTGGTTATCCTGCACTCGGGGTCAGGCTCGCTCAGGGAGCCAATCACAAGTGACATTGAGGAAAGAGGCGGGGCTTAACCTGGATGGATTATCTGTCAATCACAGGTCCACATATAGACATTCATCCTCTCATCCACACAGAATTATTTTTTCTAGATTTTTTAAATATTCTCTCCATTATTTTTAAGTAGTTTCTTTAAATTTTCTTGGAATAATTTCTTTTTAAAAATAATTCCTTGCTATATTTTAAATACTTTCCTCTGTGGTGGTTCCATGTTTCTCTCCATTTAAAAAAAGGTTGTATGCAGGTGATTTTGCAATTGCTTATTTTTATGTATGTTTTTAATCTGATATTTATTTTTGATTTTTTATTTGCTGCGTATTATGTGACAATGACTTACAGATCGTTTCTTGTATTGTTTTTATTTATTATCTCTCTCTATTTATAATTATTATGATCATTTTTACGGGATGATCCTTTGTAATCCCAGCGACAGATGGATTTATCTCGCTCTATTTCAAAGGCTGCCAAATTAATCTAATTCACAAATGAATCATCGTATCATCAAATTAAAAGGCTTTCTCCGTGCAACCTTTGACCCCCACCCATAGCACCGTCATCCGTCCCGGGATGTTTCGGAGAAGAAATGGAGGGACGGATTAGTTTCCCGGCCATCGGCTGGATCCCAGCTGTGGATCCCGTGGATCCCGGCCCCTCTTTGCCCTCCTCCTGGCCCAAATAAAAACCGCCGCTTTTTCCTCAAATAGCGAGTTGAGTAACGTCTGGTTCTGCTGGACTCCCTCCTCCTTCCCTCCCTCTCACGCCCAGGAATCCATTCATGGGCTCGAACGCCAGACGGCTCAGGCAATTTAGTGTGTGAGACTGTAAACAGGGTCTGCGTGGAGGGCCGGCGGCCAGGATTTCACACACACACACACACACACACACACATGCACACACACCTTCCCGCCCTTCTCCTTGCTTTATTGCATTTGGAGTTGAAATCCTCCACCGGCCGCTGGAGAGCATGATACAGTAACAGCTTTGTGTGTGTGTGTGTGTGTGTGTGTGTGTGTGTGTGTGTGTGTGTGTGTGTGTGTGTGTGTGTGTGTGTTAGAGAGCGAGTGAGAACGGGTGTGGTGTGTGTGTGTGTGTGCGGCCGCGGCCCTCTGTCAACAAAGATGGCCGACTGCCACCTGATCTACAGCCGGGTCTCGGTACACATGCCCTGCTTCCCAACACACACACACATGCACACACACACTTCTCTTAGCTTTAGGAATTTTTTGTCGTAGCTTTTTTTCCCCCATAATTGTCCAAGTGACGTCTTCCAGCGTACCTCTGACAATATGGATTTTAGTTTAAAAAATGTGTAGTTGCAGTTTTTGTCCAGCGGGGGCGCTGCAGCGCCGAGCCAGATTTAACGTAGCGAGATGGCGACTCGTCTCGCCATCCTTCGACCCCCAAACCCGGTGACACCCCTATTCTCAGCTCGGCCCCCTAAAATCTCCTCAGATGCACCTCAAAACCCATTTTGTTTATGTATTTTATCCATTGCTATTTGTTTTTGTTACTTTATTTATATTGCTGTTTCGTTCTAGTTGTGTATTTTTCACCCTCACTTTGTTGTTGATGTCTGCTGTCTATTCGTGGATTTTTTTATTTTTTTTTATCTTGCTATCTTTGTCTTCTGTGTTTCTGTCTATATTTATATTCATGTCATTCCTTTTTTTTTTGTTTTGTTGACATTACAACTGTTACGCTGTTGTGACAAAGGAATTTCCCCTTTTTTAACTTTATCTTATCTTATTTCCCGACCTAGCGTTAGCACGCTAATCCCCTCCGGTGCTCCTTTACGGCAAAACACCGTCGTTTCATCGAAGCATCGAGCCGAAACGAGCGTTCGTGCGGATTCGATAAGGATCCAGCCCGACTCCACCTGGGACCGCCGGTCCTCCTCGAACCCGTGTGTTGGTGTATCGTGATGCGAGCGTCACGTGTCGTCCCGGGAGCCGCCGTTTCGCACTAAGCCGACTTTACAAAGTGGACGGAAAATCCCCTAATGCCGAGCCCAGATGTCTGACGGCTGCAGACCGTGACGCCGCCCCCTTCCCCTCCTCCTCCACCTCCACCTCCTCTCGCCGCCGGGAATGAAAACAAGCCCCGGTTCGTCTGAGACGCCGCCGTAACTCGACCCGCCGCCACCACACAAAATGGATCATTACCTCGCCAAAGAGCGGCGGTTGTAAAAGATACAACCCGGTTAATAATCAATAAAACCCGCCCCGGCAGTCGGTCGCCGAGTACGAAGCGTAAAAACACGCTCTTATTTTGAAAGGGAAGAAAAAAAACACCAGGCTATCGAGGCTCTTACTTTTGAAATCCAGGAAAATGGGCTTTTAGACGTCGCGGGTAAAAATAGCCAAGGGTTTGGGCTTTGTTTACGGAGCAGGACGATAAAAATACAACCATCTGGGCCGGGCGGAGGAGGACCTGAAGCCACATCTGGTTTCTCTGAGGAGGAGGAGAGATGGAGGAGAAGGTTTTGGGTCTGACAAACATCTCGGCGGTGCTCAACTTTTACCTGTGGGAAACAAGTTTGAGTTCTCGCTTGGATCGGGTTGAAGCTCGTCTCTGTCCACGCAACGTCTGGATGTTCCCAGGAGATCAGAACGTCTCAGAGAGAGACGTGGAGGTCAGGACGCTCTCAGAAGGTCCTATGTGGACATGGACGTCTGGACGCTCTCAGGAGGTCAGAACGTCTCAAAGTGAGATGTGGAGGTCTAGATGTTCTTGGAACATCTCAGTGTGGACGCGGAGGTCGAGAAGCTCTTAGAACATCTCAGTGTGGACGTGGGCTTCAGGAAGCTCTCAGAATGTCCTGTGTGGACGTGGATGTCTGACGGTCAGAACATCTGAGTGAGACGTGGAGGTCTGGACACTCTTAGATCATCTCCGTATTGACATAGAGGTCTAGATGCTCTTAGAACGTCCTGTGTGGACATGGTCGTCTGGACGCTCTCAGGAGGTCAGAACGTCTCAAAGTGAGATGTGACATCCAGATGTTCTTGGAACATCTCAGTGTGGAGGTGGAGGTTTGGACGTTCTTAGATTGTCTCAGTGTGGACATGGGCTTCTGGAAAGTTAGAACATCTTAATGTGGACGTAGATGTCTGGAGGTTCTCAGGATGTCATGGTGTGGACATAGATGTGCAGACCTCTGGATGCTCTCAGGTGTTCAGAAGGTCTCAGTGTAGACCTTTGGAGTCTCTCAGAACGTCTCACTGTGGATGTTGACATCAGGACGCTCTCATGAGGTCAGAAGGTCTCAGTTTGGACATCTGGAGGTCCTCGTGACGCGTCAACCTTTGACAGGTTGCTGCTGCTGATCCGTGACGGTCTGATTCCAAATGGCGTGCTGCTGAAGGACGCCATCAGCCCGGCGTCACGACCTTCTGCGGCGCCATCAAGAGATAAACCTGCTTTGACTCAAAACTCCAGCGGCGATAAAGGCAGAGCGGCGGTGGATTAGCGTCCCCGCCCCCTCCTGATTCCAACCACGTGCTGCCGCGACCTTCAACAGCTGCTTTTTAGAGAATTAAAGCTTAAACTGCCCCTAAGCTAACGGTTAGCCGTGCTAATTCTTCACGTCTTGGTTCAGATTCGGACTAGGGTCTGACATTTTAGCTGTGCTACGGGAAAAGGTATTAGCATCGAAACTCTACTCGAGCCATTAGCTTAGCATGCTGGTTGCATTGGACACTTGTTCACCTTCTTAACATCTCCGGGTCTACAACGCAAAAGCTGTTATGCTAGCATTGGTAGCGCTAACCGGGTAGCAAGCCAAGCTAACACCCTGGCGATACCACAGTATCCCCTGTTGTTATTGGTCGAAGCAGGGGGTTTAGATCAATCTGGCCTTGGATGATCATCGCCGTGTAGCAACCACTGCAGAAGAAGACCGGCCATTTTTGTAGTTTTTTTTTTAATAGGTTTATAGTTTTTGTTGCAGCTTTTAGTTTCACGCCTGCTGCTGCAGCTCAACCTCCTTATTCTGTGCAGATGCCGGGTGTGATGTCGGGATGATTTACATACTGGGTTGTGTGTGTTTGTGTGTGTGTGTGTGTGTGTGTGTGTGTGTGTGTGTTGCATACAGACTGCCGACGGTGGTCGATGTGTCATAAATTGTTGGCGCCCCTCCCAAAGTTAACCAGAAGAAAAAACGACGCGCCCAAAGAGGTTGGAGACGTTGGTCAGACCCTGCCCTGCTCTGTAATTTATGTGTGTGTGCGTGTGTGTGCGTGTGTGTGTGGTGTTTTCAGGACAAATTTCCTTGCTGACGTTAAAAGAAATTATTTTCCCTTTTGAGTTTTTTTTTAGAGGGTTTTATTTCTCACATTTGATTAAAACCCAACCTAAAGTGCTGTGTCCTTCTAAGACCAATAGGGGCGCTTTAATAGATTAATAAAAATGTAAAAACCTATCAAATGGTACGATTGATTTAAAATAATTTTGACGAAAAAAATACTTTGATCTTACTTTCAATAAAATACAAAGAATAAACCTGATTTTTCTAAATTCACGCAGGAGCACAAAAACAAGATAATGCTAATTACAGTAATTCACAATTCAACCTGATCTACAATTAGTTTTAATGATAACACGTCTTCAAGAAACATATATATTTTCGGTACCTATCATAAAATAAATCACATCAATGCAGTGACCTACACAGCTATTTATTCATTCATTATATATATCACATCATTATATTTATAATAATAAAGATATAATTAACAATTGATTGTTATTCATTGATTATTATTATTAATATTTATAATATCATCATTATTAGATAAGTTAGTAGAAGAATGAATAAAATAATTATACCCAAATAAACCCAGGTAGAGATAAATATGTAGTTGCAAAACTGCACTATTAAAGTCAATTATAAAATGAAAATATCACACCGTTTCTGTAATTGATGCTTATTGTTTGAATAAACAAGTTATTTAATAATAATAAAATTATCAGAATAAATTGATAATAATGATCATAATAATTTAAAAAATGATATGAGCACACACACTTAGATTTCTAAAATTATAAATGTGTTTTACATATTGAAGTATTTCCTTGTTGAATATAAGGGGGCTATGGATTGATCCTGGATCCTGATTGGTCGTTAAGACAGGACGCCCTCCTGTTTTTGTTTTTTGAATGAGAGTCGGCTGGAAGACCGGAGGGGAACCAGGAGGAGGAGGAGGAAGTCATATCTGGGTCGGCGTTGAATCGCAGGCGACACAGATGTTGCCGGAACCAGATTAAATCCTGTTCTATAAATAGCTTGTGGCTCTTGGTCCTCCGGGTTCTTAAATCCCGCTCATCTCCGTCCGTCGGCCGGGCAGCTGCTCCACCCTTCCTCCCTTCTCCACGCCACCGCCACCACTCCTCCACCTCCAAGTCCACAATCGAGATTTTCACTCACTTTCCACATTTAAAATTGACGTGGCTACATCGCAAAGCTAACCGTGCGTGCGATATCATTAACTGTTGTGCATGTGTGCAAAATGGCCGACCTCTGGTGTCGTGCACGTCGGTGTGGGGTGGGGAGGGGACAAAGGCCTCCGATTGATGGTCGAACAATGGAGCTGGCGCTCGGCGGCGTCCCGGGCGGCGGCGAGGGCGTCAACAATGGGGCTCATTCTGCAGCAGGAAGGGCGGCCATGTTGGCTCAGCGCTGCCGCAGCTGCTCAGGGGGACAATGGCTTCCACTCTGGATGGATGTGATATCATCGCTTTTTTTTTTTTGGAGGGGGTGGAATTCCTCCTGGATGTTTGCAGACGCTGCAGGTGTGTCAGGATGTGGCGTCAGGGGGCGGGGCTTATTCTTCTGTGGCACATGACACACTGCTGAGGCGGCGGCGGCGGCGGCGGCTGTTCCCATCCTCATCATGGTCGTCGTTTAAAAACAGCCAAACACACACTCCGCCCGCGAAGGCACTGAGTCAGCGCTTTGAAAACACACACTTCTGCCAAATGGTGTAAATATGGCCCGCTGACACACACAAACACACACACACATTCCATTTTCGGAGTGTTTTTCCTTTTCCTTTCCTTTTTTTTTTTTTTTTTTTCTTTTTCGTAATTTTTGGTTTGGCAGCCTCTGGCGGCGGCCGAGGTTTGGAGAAAGAGAGAACTTCTTCTGAAGTCAGACTCAGGGGATGAGAAGAGCCATAAGGAAAGATGGATGGATGGATGGATGGATGGATGGATGGATGGATGGATGGATGGACGGAGGAGGAACATGGGAGTTCAAACTCCAAGGTCATGTTTAGGAGATCATACAGGTGCATGATGTCTCCGGTCGCTTGATCGATATCAAATTGATACCGTTTGGCGGGAAATTGATTCCTTTTGATGTCTCTTTGATGGTGTCTGATTTCCCTTTGATGTCTCTTTGATGTTTTGATTTTATTTTTATTAAATCAGTGGGTTTTTTTTACCTTAAATAAGCGTAGCTTTGACGGGAAACTGGTTTCTGTCTAGTGTTAAACTATGGCCTTTGAACCGATTATCTCCCTTTGATGTCTCAGACATCAAACGGAGCTCATTCTCTTATCTGAGGTTTTTGTTGCAGTCAGATTTAGCATTAAAATAAGAAATAACAATTTAAAATAATGAAAATTGAAAAGTGTAATCACAGTTTGATGTTTCCATTTTTAGCATTTATGTTTATTTTTGATTTTATGATAAGCAGATGCAGATCAAGAATGACAGATCAATGGTTGGGTGACCTTTGATGTGGTTGAGATCAAAGGGTCGGCGAGCATTGATCCCCCCATGTCTCCCGTCCGCAGGTTCGAGAAGGGGAGGATCTACTCCTACATCGGGGAGGTGGTGGTGTCCGTCAATCCTTACCGCGCCATGAACATCTACGGCCGCGACGTGGTGGAGCAGTACAAGGGCCGCGAGCTGTACGAGCGGCCGCCGCACCTCTTCGCCATCGCCGACGCCGCCTACAAGGCCATGAAGAGACGCAACAAAGACACCTGCATCGTCATCTCAGGTAACACACACAACACACACACCGGGATTACCGGTGGTAATCCCATAATCTGATAATCCAACCTTTTGAAATTGATCCATTTTCTTTATTTTGAATGTCAGAAGCTTCATTTCCGATGTCATTCTGAGAGTTTTATGGTCATTGTTTTCCACCTGAAGATGTGGAGGTTCCTCTTGGAGCTCTGGAGGAAACCAGAGAGGAGGATCATGGATGGAAGGAAACAACTGGAAGTTTTGCTGGTGGAGACCAGGATGCAGAGGACAGGGTTAGATGGAGGCAGATGATTGGCTGGGAGGTTAGATGGAGGCAGATGATTGGCTGGGGGGGTTAGATGGAGGCAGATGATTGGCTGGGAGGTTAGATGGAGGCAGATGATTGGCTGGGGGGGTTAGATGGAGGCAGATTATTGGCGGCGGGTTAGACGGAGGCAAATGATTGGCAGGGGGTGTTAGATGGAGGCAGATGATTGGCTGGACGTTAGATGGAGGCAGATGATTGGCTGGACGTCAGATGGAGGCAGATGATTGGCTGGGGGGGTTAGATGGAGGCAGATGATTGGCTTGAGGTTAGACGGAGGCAGATGATTGGCTGGGAGGTTAAATGGAGGCAGATGATTGGCTTGAGGTTAGACGGAGGCAGATGATTGGCTGGGAGGTTAAATGGAGGCAGATGATTGGCTGGAGGTTCGACCAGGGGCCTGTGAGAAACCTGGATGGTGTTTGAGGACCAAACCAATGACATAAACTTGATTCTGATCTATATTAATTATGTAAAAGCCTGTAAATTACGATTCTTGTCTAAATAATAAGCACATTCTGTAAATATTTATACAAATGTGAAATTGTGGTGTAGATTAAACAGAAGTAAGAAACAGTAAAAACGATCAGAACTTGTTGACATTCACAAACACTAAAAAGATTGATCAACTTAATACAAAAAGTGCTTTTGATTTTTTATTTTTTTTTCCAGTTCTTTTTACTTGTTCAGTGAGAGAAATCCGAACAAATCCACCGAAACCCATGTGAATGTCTCGTGTATCCAGGAAGGTCAGCTGAGAGGTGATGATCAGTGATAGAAGATCAGGATTTGTTGAATTTCATCGCTGAAAATGTCTCTTCACATTCCTGAACGTGATTTTAGTCTGCGGTTATCCCACGTAACAAGTTGAGTAGCTGGGCGGTGTCGAGAAAATAGCGTCTGTCATCCGAAGCCAGAGAAAAATATTCATAATTGAATGAAAGATAAGATTTCCTTAATGCGTGTTTTTTCTTCGGGCATATTAGTGCTGCAGAGTCCAACAAACACACCTGAAAACGTCTTTTTATTTTGGCCGATTTTGTGGAATATGGCATAACTTTCCTTGAAAACTGCATTTCTAGGTGTGCCAAGCTTTGTAAACACAAAAAGTTTAGCTAGCAAAGCATCTCACCTCTTTATCTCTGACTTCTATGAATGAATGCATTCATACACACTTGTATGGAATTCATTTGATTTATTATATTGTTGTTTTTCTCCTACATCTCAGACGATCTTTGGGTAATTCCCAGATGATTCCATGCAAACAGTCGGTCGTCGTTATCTGATTTATTCAATATATTGCAGATTATTACTTCACTCCTTTGTCGTTTGGTTCCTTCCAAGACCGTTTCGTTTTTATTTTTTCGTGTTTTACCTCGGAGTGGAAAGCCACTCCCAGTGCCGGTGGATGTTATCGCTCCAGAGGAATGTTCCCGGACCGACCTCGGACCCGAGAACGCCTCTGGAGTCTGAACTTGTGGAGATAAGCGAAGCCGAGCGAGTGGCAGCGGGGCGGCACGGGCCGGATGGCAGGGAGCGGCGCCCCCTGCTGGACTGACGACGCAACTGCAGGGTTGAGCAACAACACTGGAATAAGATAAGATAATAATTTATTGATCTCCAGCCGGGAAGACGGAGGGCCTCAGCAGCACAGGGCGAGAAGACGGGTAGGACAGATAAAACTATAAAAATTGATAAAAACTGCGACACAAGAGCGGTAAAACCAATAACATTTGCAGGTGGTGGTCAGGAGAACAACCAGGAAACCATGGACTGGTTGAAGGTCTTGAGGAGGTCTGCTGCAGACCCTGAACCACCTCCTCAGGAAGAACTTCCTCCTCTGTCCTTTCCTGCATCCGTTATGGGCTCGGTCCGGTTTATTGTTTACGTTGAAGTCGAAGGTGCTTCCACGGCTCCGCCATCTCCAGCTCCTGGCCCTGGATGCTCTCCAGGACAGGTCTCCTCTGGTTCCTCCTGTAGTCCACCATCACTTCCTTGGTCTTGGTCTTGAGCTGAAGGCGGTCCTGGTGTCTCCACGCAACCAAGCTCTTGATCCATCCTCTGTACTTGTTGATACATCCAACTATGGAAGAGCTGGAGTTGTAGTCAGAGGTCCACTTATTTTTTATTTAAATGGTTGATTTTTAAATGTCTAATTTAAAAAAAAAAAACAAACTCAGGGTTGCTTTAAGTCCTGGAAAAAGAGCATTTTTACGCAAAATATCTGGTCAGGGAAGCGTTTTTAAAATGGGACAGGAGGTCAGAAGTATAAACATAATAATAAATAAATAACCACATAAATAAAACAGAAAATGAAAAAATAAATAAAAAAATGTATAAATATTTAAAAACTTTAAATATGACACTTGAAGAGACTTTGGAACGATTTGATTTTAATAATGTAGATTTTCCGGTGTCTATAAATATATAATATATAATATCTTTTTCATGCAAAAATGATTAAAATACACCAATCTTCAGTAGGTGGCGCTCTGGAGGACGGGAGGTATAAAAAGTGTATTTTTATTTCTAATTTTCTCATGTTTCCAGTGCTCGTCAGGGTGTTTGCCTGAGGTCGGGCTGGTTTTGCCCCGGCAAACCAAACCGCCGGAAAAAATTACAGGCGCTAAAAATGTTTCTTATTTTTAACATTTTTCTGTTTGCTTTGCATGTGTGTGTCTCTGCGTGTGTGTGTGTGTGTGTGTGTGTTCAGGAGAAAGCGGTGCAGGCAAGACGGAGGCCAGCAAGTACATCATGCAGTACATCGCCGCCATCACCAACCCCAACCAGCGGGCAGAGGTGGAGAGGTGAGGGTTTTAGCGTAGCGTAGCGTGTTTGATGAGGGTCAGGGGTCAAAGGTCAGGAGTCGGGGGGGTCCAACAATGGAGAGGGAGGTCTTACCCGGATGTAGCGCCGGGCAAACATCCATAAACTTGACACAGAAAGAAAAAAAAAACAGTGAAAGTGCAGCTACTTCCTGGTTGTAAAGCAATAAACACACACACACACACACACACACACACACACACACACTCGAGGAATGATCTACCTCTCTGACCTTTCATCATCTGTTTGACTCGGGCAAACAACCAGTAAAAAGCGACGCCGCCGGTTGGGATTATTATGGGTAGTTTTTTGGTGGCCACGCACTTTCTGTCATTTCTATCGTGCTTTGTTTATTTGTTGTTTTTTATTTACAAATGCATTCGTGCATTAAACTTGTCAGTGGTTTGGCTTTCTCCCCGGACACAAAAAAAGAAAATCACCCCGCTGACTCGAAATGGTTCGACCCGGGTTGATCTTTCAGAGTCCGGCTCTTCAATCGAAGGTTTACAACCTTTATCTCCAGCGACGTTATCAGCGGGACGATGTTTTAGGGTTGTGCTTTTCAAAATAGAGCGCATTTTGTAATAAAGGCCAATTGCGCAAAATGGAAATTTCATAATCGAAAGAAAAAATTTCACATACTTGATTGGAGGGAAAAAAAATGAAAAGAAAGAAAATTCGACTCACATCGGCAATTTTAAAATAAAATACATTTTACGCTGAATTTCAAAATAAAATGGAAATTGCCCGAATGAATTCAGAAATAAAAGGAACTAAAATCAGTAAAAGTCACTATAACTATTTCAAAATAGATCGCAGCATTTCACAAGTGTAATTTGAGAATAAAAGCAAATTTCACAAATGTATTGTCAATATCAAAGTACCTTTTATCAAACTGAATTTCTGAGTAAAAAGTAAATTGCACAAATGAAATTTCTGCAAAAAAGCAAATTTCACATAGACAGTTTCCAACTAGAAAGCAACATTTCACCAACAGAATCAAAAAATAAAAGTAAATTTGATCAAACTGAATTTCTGAATTAAAAAGTAAATTGCACAAATAAAAATTTCCACATAAAGCGAAAGCAAATTTCATTTGTGCAATTTCAAAATAGATTGCAAAATTTCACATATGTCCTTTCTAAGTAAAAGTAAACTTTTAAGTAAAGGGTAAATTGCACAAATGAAATTTCAAAATAAAATCAAATTTCACAAAAATAATTTCAAAGTAGATCACAATGTTTCACAAGCGTGTATCAAAGTAAAAACATTTTTTCCCAGAGGCAATTTCAAAATGGAAAGCAAACTTTCATCAATGTCATTTCAAAATAAAAGTAAATTTGATCAAACTCCAATTCAAAATAAAAAGTAAATGCATGGCTGCACCAAGAAATTCAAAATACAAAGCAAAATTTCCTCCGCTTCATTTCAAAATAAGAGTAAATCCTACAAAGTGAATTTTCTAAATGAAAAATAAATCACACACCTCTTCCTCTCCAGGGTGAAGAACATGCTGCTGAAGTCCAACTGCGTCCTGGAGGCCTTCGGGAACGCCAAGACCAACCGCAACGACAACTCCAGCCGCTTCGGCAAGTACATGGACATCAACTTCGACTTCAAGGGCGACCCCATCGGGGGACACATCAACAACTACCTGCTGGAGAAGGTGATCGCCGATCAATCGCACTTTATTCCATCCCGATGTTTGATTTTGTCAACTTTTTTTTTTTCTCGCAACAGTCGAGGGTTATTTTCCAGCAGGAAGGAGAGCGGAGCTTCCACTCCTTCTACCAGGTAGGTGACGGTTTCTGCAGGAACATGAGGAAAACACCCCAAGTGTCTGGAAGACTTTGATTATCGATTGATTTGTGTCGTGCAGCTGCTGAGAGGAGCGCCGGACACGCTGCTTCGGACCCTCCAGGTCCAGAAGGACCCGACGGCCTACAACTACATCCGTGTTGGAGGACAGATCAAGGTGTTGAGATCGAACGGCACGATTCCAAACCAGGAGAATGATCCGCTGTCGGGCATCGATCGGCGCACGATCGATAATCAGTTGTATGTCCGATGGTGTGTCGTCAGTATCGGTGTACGATCAGTAGTGGCTCAAATATCTGCTGTCATTAGTATTAGCATACGATCAATAATCGGTCAAATATCTGATGGATCTGACATCATTATTGGTGTATGATCAATAATGGCTCACATATCCCCTGTCATCAGTATTAGCGTATGATCAATAATTGGCTTATGGTCTGATGGGTCCGGTATCGGTGTATAATTAATAATAAGGTCAATGTCCGGTGGTGTGTCATCAGTATTGGTGTACGATCAATAATCGGTCAAATATCTGATGGGTCTGACATCAGTATTGGTGTATGATCAATAATCAGTCAAAGGTTTGATGGGACTGTCATCAGTATTAATACAAAATCAATACTCAAAGCAAAGATCCAATGAGCTTGTCACCAGCATCAATGCACAATCAATAATTAAATAACAGGCCTGTCATCAGTATCTATTCACAATCAATTATCAATTCAAGATCTGATGGTTCAGTGCACAATCAATAATCAATTCAAAAGCTGATGGGTCTGCCATCGGTTTCTGGGTACAGTCAATAATCAATCAAAGATGTGATGGATCTGCCACTGGTATCTGGCTCTGATCAATAATCAATCAAAGATCTGATGGATCTGCCACTGGTATGTGGCTCTGATCAATAATCAATCCAAAATTTGATGGATTTGTCATCGGTTTCTGGGTACAACCGATTATCAATCAGAGACCTGATGGATCCATCGTCAGTTTCAGTGCATAATCAATAATCGATCAGCGATCTGATGGGTCTGCCATCGGTATCAGGGTGCGATCGATCAAATCTGATCGGTCCGTCATCAATATGAGCGAAGGATCAATAATCCCCTTCCTCTCCAGTCCTGCATCAACGACGGCGCCGACTTCAAGGCGGTGTCGGACGCCATGAAGGTGATCGGCTTCACGTCGGACGAGGTCCAGACCGTCTACAGGATCCTGGCCGCCATCCTGCACCTGGTAGGCTCCGCCCCTCCCAACACGTTTCCACGGCGACCCCACAACGTCATTTCCTGTTTCCTCACGCTCGGGGGGCGCGAGCCAGGAAGTCGAGGTGTCGGGTTTCAAAATATAAGCGGCTAATTGTTTTTCGAATTCCCTTTGGAATCCTGCGCCCGGTTGGCTCCGCCCCCGTTTCCAACTTTTTGAATTGTGATTTTCACAAAAATATTTATTTTTCTCTCTACAGACTGACAAGATTTCGTTCCACTTTTTTGATTGTACTTTTAACTATTTTTTTATGTTTATACAATTTTTTTCATGAATTATAATTTTTACAAAAATATTTATTTTTCTCTGCTTTTCAGACAGGTTTCTTTTACAACTTTTTGAATTGTGATTTTCACAAAAAGATTTATTTTTCTCTCTACAGACTGACAAGATTTTTTTTCCACTTTTTTGATTGTACTTTTAACAATTTTTTTATGTTTAGACAATTTTTTTCAGGAATTATAATTTTTACAAAAATATTTATTTTTCTCTGATGTTCAGAGAAGTTTTGTTCTCACTTTCTTAATAATAATTTTTCCAATTTTTTTTTCTCCGCTCTTCAGGCAAGATAATTTTCACATTTTTCTGATTGTAATTTTTACATCAAACCACTTTTCAGAATGCTTTTTTTAAATCAATTTCTTTTTTTTTTTTTATTTAATCCAGAATGAAATAATGTTTTGTATTTCACATCATGAGCGGCAGATCATTTTCAACCAAGTTCCTTTTTTTTTTTTTTTTACCACAAAGGGAGGTGCTTTTATTTGCATCCAAGTGACCTCTGACCTTTCTGACCCGCAGGGAAACCTGAGCTTCGGCGTGGACGGCGACGTGACGCTGATCGAGAACTCCAAGCTGGTGTCGGTGATCCGGGACCTCCTGTCGGTCAAGGAGGAGAACGTGGAGAAGGCGCTGCTGTACCGCACCGTCGCCACCGGCCGCGACGTCATCGAGAAGGAGCACACGGCGCAGGAGGCCGGCTACGGCCGCGACGCTCTGGCCAAGGTGGGCGTCTCCTCGCCCGCCACGCGAGCCTTTCACGCTCCATCGTTTTCGTTTTTCCCGCTGATTTTGGTTTCCCCCCGTGGCGCTCCAGGCCATGTACGAGCGCCTGTTCTGCTGGATCGTGGGTCGGATCAACGACATCATCGAGGTGAAAAACTACGACGCCCGCGTCCACGGGAAGAACACGGTGATCGGGGTGCTGGACATCTACGGCTTTGAGATCTTCCAGAACAACAGGTCAGAAGATGAGTTATTACAGTGTAATAGATGAGTTACTACACTGTAATGGATGTTATTGTACTCCTAATAGATGAGTTGTTGCCTAAATGGATGCATTTTGACAATGTAGTAGATTAGTCACTGTAATAAATGAGTTGTTACTGTAAAAGATGAATTAGCACATTGTAATAGAGGAGTTGTCGCTTTAGTAGAGGAGTTGTCACTGTAATAGACAAGTTATTACACAGTAATAGGTGAATTGTCATGTAAAAGATGAGTTATTACACTGTAATAGGTGATCTGTCACGGCAATAGATGAGCTGTTACTTTAATAGATGAGTTGTTACTGTAATAGACAAGTTATTACACTGTAATAGAGGAGTTGTCACTGTAATAGATGAGTTGTTGCTGTAAAAGATGAGTTATTTCACTGTAATAGGTGATCTGTCACTGTAATAGATGAGGTGTTACTTTAATAGAGGAGTTGTTTCCGTAATAGACAAGTTATTACACTGTAATAGAGGAGTTGCTCATGTAAAAGATGAGTTATTACACTGTAATGGATGGATAGTTACTATAAAAGATAGTTATTTCATTGTAATAGATGAATTATTACACTATCATAGGCAGTTGTTACTGTAATACATGAGTTATATCATGTAGTAATGCGTGTTTGTTTTGTTTTTGGTTTTTTTTTGCACCTTTTTGGCAGCTTTGAGCAGTTTTGCATCAACTATTGTAACGAGAAGCTGCAGCAGCTCTTCATCCAGCTGGTGCTGAAGCAGGAGCAGGAGGAGTATCAGCGGGAGGGGATCCCCTGGAAACACGTGAGCGACGGGGGGCCGAAAAAACCTGTCCGCCCTCGCCGGCTTAGATAAAAAATAAGATTAAAAAAAAAAAAAAAACATCAAGATCCCGATGAATTCCTCCACCGTGATCTCATGAAGACGGGAAATAAATAATCTCCTCGCGTTGCCGTGGAAACGGCCCAGAGAAAACGTGCTTTTAATTTGAAGGAGGCTGTCGCAGTCGTCTCACTTTGACTTCCAGACAAACTCGCGTGATTCCTCGCCGTCGTTCGCCGCCTCACTTCCTGCCGCTTCCCGCTCCTCCAGATCGACTACTTCAACAACCAGATCATCGTGGACCTGGTGGAGCTGCAGCACAAGGGCATCTTCGCCGTGCTGGACGAAGCCTGCATGAACGTCGGCAAGGTCACCGACGAGGTCTTCCTGCAGGGGCTCAACGGCAAACTGGCCAAGCACGCCCACTACACCAGCCGCAAGGTAGGACAAACACACACACACACACACACACACACATAATTTACTGTCTCAGGTGATGAACACTGTTGTCATCCTGCTATTGCAATCTCTTTTAGAAAACGGGGTGGATCAGACATTTTAACCCCTGCACCCCTAAAATTTGATAGAAAAAATAAATAAATCACTGTTTTCTTTTTATAAAATTCGACAAAAATAATGAACGATAATTGAGGATAGCATTTTGGTTTAAACAACAGCAACACAAAAAAAAAAAAGTGATGTAAATATTTAATTTCCAACACGAAAGTTAGTTAGAATACCAGGAAGTCAGAAATTTAAACACACACACACACATAATGTACTGTCTCAGGTGAAAAAATACTGTAGTCATCCTGCTATTGCAATCTCTTTTAGAAAACGGGGTGGATCAGATTTTTTAACCCCTACACCCCTAAAATTTGATTTAAAAAAAAATGAATAAATCACTGTTTTGATTTTATAAAATTAAACAAAAATAATGAACGATAATTGAGGATAGCATTTTGGTTTCAACAACAGCAACACAAAAAAACAGTGTTGTAAATATTTAAATTCCAACAGGAAGTTAGTTAGAATACCAGGATGTCAGAAATTTAAACACACACACACACACACACACACACACACACACACACACACACACACACACGGCTGGAAGTTATCCGTAGACGACAGGAAGTAGCTTGCAGATGCATCGAAGCTTTGGATGGTAACCATGGAAACATGTCAGATATTGGGGATGGCAGGTTTTTTTTTTAAATGACTGCGTTTCCCACCTTTGGCCACTAGGGGGCGCCAGAATCCCACTGAAATTAGGCGGCTGGTCGGCACGGAATGACGTCACGGGAAATAGAAAATAAAATTAAAGAAATGGCGAAAAAGGTGTGATTAATATATCTGGAAAATAGTTGTATTTACTAAATACTTCAAAAAGTGGATTTTGAAAACAATAAAAAAAGAACAATAATAAAGTTTGAGAATAAGAAAAAAGAAGGTTTTGTTAAAATCTGAGGATAAATATTTTCATTTTCCAACTCATAAAATGACACTTAAATGATAAACATCAAGTTATTTCACTGAAAATAACCAAAATAAAATGTGAATAAACTTGAGGAAGTTGTCGCCCTTTGGTTCAAACCACCTATGTTTTACACGTTATGTTGTCTATTAACTAGTTGACTTTAACTTTATTTTAAAGTAGTAAAACATGTGATTCAAAATCCAGAATAATGCTGTGAAATTAGAAAAAAAAAAAAAAAATAATTTCATTTATTTCAATTCTATTTATTTGTAATTATTTAATTTTTAAATCAGTCAATAAAAGTTATGACATTAAACACAAAAATGGTACTATGCAAAGTAATTTTCATATTCCATATTCCATTATTTCATTCAAGCAATACAGCTCGCAGTTAACATTGCTGTTTTACAAAAACTATATTATTTTTAAAAAGAAGAGAAAGTTATTTAATATCCAGATTAATTCTGAAAAAAATGTGTAAAATAGTCAATTAGAAAAATAATTTATCTAAGTTCAATTCCATTTTATATTTTATGAGGTATTAATATAGTTCTTATTAGTGTTTTATATTTTTCTGTTTGTAACTAGCGATCTCGTTTTTCTTTTTAATCTTTAATGAAATAGACGGTAAAATGCCACAATAATATTATGGAATTCTCTAAAGTGTGCCATTTAACTAAATGTGGCATTTAAAGCGTCCGTGATTCACACAAATTAATATTTATGTTTGTTCCTGCCGAGAACCGAGGAAGAGGCTGAGTCACAGGGCCGATGTAGAAACACGATCCTCGCTTCTTGTTTGTGTCCCGCTTCATCACTGTATCACCACGTGCACGCTCACACACACACACACACGCGCAAACACACTCACACACACCCATTCACAAGTTACTGCACGTGTTTTTTTTTCACATCATGCCGAGAGAAAACGTGGTCGACTGAAAACCGGTGGATAAACACTCGAACCGAACTCACATGTTCATACGTACACATCCGCACGCACACACACACACACACACACACACACACACACACAGCTGCACCTGCCAGAATTTAATCAGAAAATGAAAAAAAACAACTCAAATCAGAAAGTTATTTTGGTAATTTCTTGGACAGTTTATTAAAGATGTGAGTCAGTTCAACTGAGTCTGTTTGACTGAATCGGTTCGACTGAATCAGTTCAACTGAATCGTTCTTGCACTGAATCGGTTCGACTGAGTCCAAGTCTGTTTGTTGGAGTTAGTTTGTCAGATTGATATTCGGTTTGACTGAGTCAGCTTGTTTGATGACTCTTCTTTGTCAGATTGACATAAGTTTGTTTTGCGGAGTCAGTTTGACGGCTCGGGTCACTTTTTTTCTCCTTTTGTGAACAACCACCTGATTGACAAATGGGTTGGTTAAAGTCAGTTTGACTGAGTCAGGTTTTATGAGTCAGTTTAGAACCAAGATCCGGTCTGAACCCCTTTTTCTACTCAGGATTGTGTTGATCTTGATTCAGTCAGTTCATCCTCGCTAGTTTGTTTAGGTCAGCCTATACTGAATCGGTTCGCTGCTGACCTTGCCTCTACTGAGTCGGTTGTTAGTGCAGTGTTAAGTCAGTTTATTGTAGTTAGCTCAATACTGGGTCTGTTGGATACAGTTTGGCCTTGGTCAGTGAATTGCTTCCACTGCTGTACTTGATCAATCCTGTACTGAGTCAGTTCAGGACTCAGTCTGTTTGAGTCAGTCCTGTACTGACTCAGTCCTGTAATGAGTCATTTTGGGTTGGTTTGGCATGAGTCGGTTCATTGGTCAGCCCCTTACTGGCTCGGTCCTACATTGGGTTGGTCATGTCTGAGTTAGTTTATTAGTCAGTCCTGTACCGACTCAGTTTGAGACATGTTGAACTGAGTCGGTTCAGTAGTTTTTCCCGTAAGTCTGCACTGGATGTGTTGGACTGAACTGATTCATCAGACTCGGTCTTGTAATGGTTTGTTTTGGGACTGATTCTGCAGGGTTTGTTTTGGACTAAGTCTGATCATTAGTTAATACCCTTCTGACTCAGTCCTGTAGTGGATCCGTCACCACTGAGTCAGTTTATTGGTCAGTGATGTAATGAGTCAGTTCAGGACTGAGTCTGAATGGGATGTTTTGGACTGAGTCAGTTCGTAGGATTCTTTTAACGGGTCAGTTCGGGACTGATTCTGCAGCTGTTGGTTTGGACTGAGTCGGTTCATTAGTTATTCCCTTCCTGACTTGGTCCTGTTCCGAGTTAATTTGGGTCATTTTGGACTGAGTCGGTTCTTCACACTCAGTCTGTTTTTTGTGTCAGCTCAGGACTGATCCAGCGGGGCCCGATTTGGACTGAATCGGTTCATTAGTCTGTCCCTTACTGACTCGGTCCTGTAATGAGTCAGTTCATAATTGAGTCAGTTTGAGTCATCTCAGATTGAGTCGCTCAATCGATTCATTTAGGACCGAGTCACTTCAGGGCCAGGTCATTTTGCCAGGATGTCGGGCTGACCAGCTGCCGCTCTAGTGGACTCCAACACCGCCCCGAGGTCCTGGCAGGAGAAAAGGTGGTCAGATGCCTCCTCCCCAGGTGGGCGAGGGGGCACGGCTGTGGCCTCGGGGTGTGACGGACCCGTTAAACTCCGACTCCCGTGTCCTTCGCCCATCGGTTCTGTTCGTTCCAGAATTCAGGAACCCGAAACGACTCCTCCTGGGTTCTGCATCTCTGACAGGAAGTGCTGCTAATCAGGCCTGGGCTGGTGTTTCCCCTCCCAACCCTCTCGTTATTTATGACCTTGTTCTTCTGCTGTTGGTTTGCCCTCTGTCTCCACACACACACACACACACACACACACACACACACACACACAATCACACCCTCCATCTTAACTTTCAGCTAAATCCGAACCACAGCAGGCGCTAATGATAATGCTGCCAAGGTGTGTGTGTGTGTGTGTGTGTGTGTGTGTGTGTGTGTGTGTGTGTGTGTGTGTGTGTGCCTGCTGGAGTGTGACTGATTGTGATGGATGACGGACGGTGCGTCTTCCAGCAGATTCATCCTGTTCTCTCCACAGTGCATCTGTTTGTCTGCTTTGTGTGTGTGTGTGTGTGTGTGTGTGTGTGTGTGTGTGTGTGTTTGCCTGTCTGTCACATGTAGGCCTGCTCCTCGCCAGTGAAAGCGATTGGATGTCACGATACGATTCTTCATTCGGCTCATTTCCGAGCATTAAAAGAACGTAAATGCCAAGTGCTGCGGGGGATTCAAAATAAAAGCAAGATAATTGAGCATTAATAAATAAATAGAGATCAATAATTCCTTTATCCCAAATGTATGATTCCCTAAAATAATTTTCAACTTAAATCTATTTTTTTTTTATGTCTAACTTATATAAAGTAACAAAACAAAGTAGAAATACATTATTAACTCGATAGTTATTAATAAATACTAAAAGAAAACACTGCACGCTGTAAAAACTGTGACACTGTAGTAAAACACACTGAGAAGAAAATGATCCTGTAATGATAAGAATTTTGTATATATTTTTTATTTTATTGTTTTATTTTATTTTTATTGTTTTCTTGTATTGTTTTTATTTGTCTGTTTTCTTCTGAGGAAAAACATAATTGAATATAATATGGATTTTTTTTTTTTTTTTTACCAAAAATAATAAGATATATAATATTCCAGTGGAAATCACGCTATCAAAATAGATCATTTTATATTGTTTATTTATTTTCGCTAAAAGAAATAAAAAAATATTTCAGGGAAAATAAAAACTCATGCCAATAAAATAGATAGTTTTATATTAATTATGTATTTATTTTCCGGGTAACAATAAATAATATTTCAGGGGAAATAAAACCTCATTCTAATAAAATAGATAATTAATGTCGAGTGAAGGCGCGACGAAATTGAATGAGAATAAAATGAGGATATTAAAGATTAATTCATTCATTATCTGCGCCGCTTATCCTGCCGATCACATTGAGAGGATTTGATTGGACGAGACTCGGCGTGGAGCGAGACGCCGGACGTCCTCGATCGAGGGCGACGGCTTCATCCGGCCAGATATCCATCTGTGTCTGCAGCCTTTCCTCCCTCCTCACTGTGTGTGTGTATGTATATGTGTGTGTGTATATGTGTGTGTGTGTCATAGATGACTCATTGCAACTTTTTCATGAAAACAAACAAAAAAAAAACCTCAACCCTGGAACATTTTACGAGCCTTTCAGACCAAAATAGCAACGAGGGCTCACCTGGAAAATTGATTGGCTGTGTGTGTGTGTGTGTGTGTGTGTGTGTGTGTGTCTGCGTGCTTGTCAGATGTCAAGAAAAGTAAAATAAAGAATTCTGAAAACCCCACTGGACCATTACTCTGAAAATATTTGTGTTGAGAATGTACTTCCTGTTTGCTAAAAGCAAATCACAATATAATTGTAAGAATTGGACAAAAAAATGTGAGGAAAAATTTGCGTGATTAATCTCTGAAAAAAAAAAATCATTTAAAATTTTCCTGAAAAGATGTCTTTTTTGCAAAAAAATAAAACATTTGCATGATTAATCTCTGAAAAAAAAATCATTTAAAATTTTCCTGAAAAGATGTCTTTTTTGCAAAAAAATAAAAAAAATTGCAAGAAATTTCCAATAGATCACTTGAATTTTTTTTTTTTCTCAAATGTTCTTTTACATTAAACTTCAACATTTGCATCAAAATTAAAAATTACACTTATATGAAAATAGGAAATTAGCAAAAATAAAGTTGATTCCATACTTCATATCTTAAAGTGATTTCCAACATCTTCAATAAATTATGCCATATAGTATAAAAAACATATAGTTAAAAAAAGAAACTGAAAAATCAACAGGATATGACATCAGAACCTCAAGGAAAAAAAAAAGATAATCCAGGAAAAATGAAAAAAATAAAAATTGACAAATAAAAATCCGAAATTTGAGCCATTTATTTTTATTTTCACCATTGTCTGCTGTTAGCTGTTAGCTGTTAGCTTCCTCCTCCTCCCTCGCTCCTCAGGAATGTGATGAGAGAGCAGGACGACACTCTTTTCCCCTCCATCTAATCTCTGATGTCAGCGTTTTTACTCTCTGGTGCAGGGGCCCACTCCCTCCCTCACACACACACACACACACACACACACACACACACACTCCTCCCAGGCTGCTTTGAATCATAAGAGCCTTGTTCTGCGTTCACAGTCAGATGCGAATCAAGGGGAAATGGGGTGACGGCAGGTTGCGGTTTGTTGTCTGAAATTCAAAATGTCCTGCATTTACGCTCATTCATTTATTCATTTTCAAGTAAACAGAAAGTATGATAATAAAATAGTGATAATATTTGGTCTTTCTCCAGCTCTCGCCCACCGACAAGACGCTAGAGTTCGACAGAGACTTCCGCATCCGTCACTACGCTGGAGACGTGGCGTGAGTGACGCCGCCGCTCACCTAAGTGTTAGCTACGCCATTTGGCATTTTTGACCGGATTTAGATTTTACAGCTCAAAAAACACCTCAAATAACTCAAAAACTCACTACTGTAGTTTGTAATAGTGGTATTACAGTATTATTGTAGTGCTATTAATAGTATGACTGCATTAGAACAATGGTTTCACAGTAGTGTGTGTGTGTGTGTGTGTGTGTGTGTGTGTGTGTGTGTGTGTGTGTGTGTGTGTGTGTCCTCACAGATACTCAGTCGTCGGCTTCATCGACAAAAACAAAGACACCCTGTTCCAGGACTTCAAGAGGCTGCTTTACAACAGGTGACACACACACACACACACACACACACACACACACACACACATATACACACACGGATTAATGAGTACGCGGCAGCTCTAAATGGTAATCGTTTAAATGTATTAAAGATAATCGAGAATTTAAAAAAGTCCTCTTTGTTTTCCACAATATCAATGACTTCAATCACGAACGAACTTTGATTGACCCCTTTGATCCTGCACATCAATCAGTTTCGCTGTAACTTCACCCTCAAACGAACCCCTCCGTCACTTCGCTAACCGGGATTTGAGTTTCTCGCGGTGCGTTCTCGGTTTTCCCGTGAAACCCCGGGTGTGGCGTGGCGTTCACCGACCCGCCTTCCCCCGTCTCAGCTCCAACCCGGTGCTGAAGGGGATGTGGCCCGAAGGCAAGCTGAGCATCACCGAGGTCACCAAGCGCCCGCTGACGGCCGCCACGCTCTTCAAGAACTCCATGATCTCGCTGGTGGAGAACCTGGCCTGCAAGGTGTGGCGGGGAACCCTCGGAGGGGGCGGGGCTTGTTCTGCGCCGTCCGCTACATTGACCGACTCCTCCCCGCAGGAGCCGTACTACGTCCGCTGCATCAAACCCAACGACGTCAAGTCGCCGCTGCTGTTCGAGCACGAACGCTGCCGCCATCAGGTGGAGTACCTGGGCCTGCTGGAGAACGTCCGGGTGCGACGCGCCGGCTTCGCCTACAGGCAGACGTACCCCCGCTTCCTGCAGAGGTAGGACGCCGTCTTCCACGTCCTTTCCCGAGCCAACGGCGCTCAGCATCCCGATCCTTCAGGTACAAGATGATCTCGGAGTTCACCTGGCCGAACCACGACCTGCCGTCGGACCGGGACGCCGTGAGGCGGCTGCTGCAAGGCTGCGGCTTCGACCAGGACGCCGCCTACGGCAAGACCAAGGTCTTCATCAGGACGCCGCGGACGCTCTTCAGCCTGGAGGAGCAGCGGGCCGAGATGGTCCAGAGGATCGTCCTCTTCCTCCAGAAGGTCAGAGGGGCATGGAGCGTGTTGTTTTGCTACATGCTAGCACGGCTGCTAGCATGTAGCGGATGGCGTGCGACACCCGGGGGAATTAGCATCAAATATCCGTGAAGCCCGAGTGGAGCGGATGGCGGAGGAGCGCTAACTCTTGCTAACTAAGTCGTGGGTTCCGCTAATTTCCGTCAACCAATCAGTCGCCTTTTCCTTTCAAACACGTAAAATTCCAAAAAATTAAATGTTTTTTTTTTTTTTTTGTTAAAAATTGAATGATCGTTTGACAACCCCTGCATGGAGCTGCTCGGCTGTTTAACACGCCATCTGCTGGACATTTGATCACACACACACACACACACACACACACACGCACAAACACAATTAGCTTGACAAATTTTCTAATCTATTATACAAATGACACAATGCTATCTATCTATCTATCTATCTACACACACAACTATGTGTATACATACATGCATATATATGTATATAGAATGTGTGTGTGTGTGTGTGTGTGTGTGTGTGTGTGTGTGTGTAAAAATACACATACAATAATTTCTGGACTATTGAGCGTGCCTGCATATAAGCCGCAATGGCTAAAAATAACAATTATAAAACAAAATAAATAATATTAAATTAATAATAGGTACATTTATGTGTACAATTATAGGCCGCACTTGTTTATAAACTGCAGGCGTGAATGAGATATTTACACAGAAACATCTTTTTCGTCATAATAATTACATAATTTATTTCGTTAATATAATTTATACTAATTATATACATACTGGTGACATCCACAAGTACGTACTGGATTTTTTTTTTTTTTTCCTAAACAGTGCCTTTAACATGACTGATGAAAAAGGTGAATCATTAATAACACAAGGGAAAGTCCATCCATTTTCTATCCCCGCTTTGTCCTTCATCTGATCGCTATCTTTGTCTTCCTCCTGCGCATTAAAACCATGAAAATCATCTTCCTCGGTGTCTGAATTGAACGGCCTCAGAATTTCACTGTCATTTTATTGGTCCGATGTGACAAAACTAAATATTTTCGCGCCGTGAACCTTGTTATCCCCCCCAAAAAAACAACAAAAAACATGAATTATCATTGTTTAATCTGCAGTGTTCAAAGAAAAAAGCTTATAGTCCTGGAATTTACAGTACTTATATATTTATAACAATAATGATGAGTAAATAGTCAAAGGTTTTTTCTTTTTAAAGTTGAGGGTTTGAAAGGGTTAAATCCAGCCGTCAGGTTTGTTTTTTTTCCCCGATAGGAAAAGGTGGAGCTCCTTCACATCTCCATTTAATCCCATCCTTCATTCCTCTCCTCTTCCTCCTCCTCCTCCCTCGATCCGCTCGGCTGGATATTGACGGCGGTCGTAAGAATCAGCAATAATATAAACGTTATCCATTGTCGGATCCCCTCACCCTCCACTTGCTGGAGCATGAATATTTCATAACCTTGGCTGGATTTTAAACCCAAGCCTTAATTGCTTTCCAAAGCTTACCATATTCCTGGTGTAACGCTGGGCTAATCAGGTGTGTGTGTGTGTGTGTCTAAGAGAATGCAAACACGGCACAAGGATTACTTTGCCCGCTGTTAAAACATTCCCGCGGGAGCGTCTTTTAATTGTAGCGGCTCCGAACGCGTTGGAAAACCGTCACGGTGATTTTTGTCGCCGTGGTTACCTGAAAACCTGAAAGAGCGTTTTGGTTTTGGGACAAATAGTGAAAATCATAGCCTGGTTTTCTTTCAACGCGTGTGTTTGTGTGACACACTGAGGTAACCACGGCAACACAAGTGACCCCAAGAAATCCTACTGATATTATTCAGGGATGTTGCTGTTAGCATGTGTTAGCTGCTTAGCCCGGGCTATGGCTTAGCTAACATTAGGGATAGCGAGCTAGCCGGGGAGGCTAATGATGATAAACACGTGCGCTGTTGGATGTAATCAAAATGTTTTTTTTGGGGTTTTTTTCCCCAAAACTTTCAAGGCCCTCCATGGCGGACAGTGAGAGCGCTACGCTAGCCCACGCTCAGACCGTGCTGGATTATAATCCCAATTTCTCCATATTCCTCTACTCAAATCCTCTTGTTTGCCCTCTGAACTTGCTTTATATGTGTTTGCATGTGTGTGTGTGCATGTGCGCACATGCATGTGTGTGTGTGTATGTGTGTGTGTGCGTGTGTGTGTGATTGAATTATGCTAATGGTTGCTGACTGCTGTCTCAGTGACAGTTTACGGCCAGGCCATGTTGCAAATTGTGTCACACACGCCTGTGTGTGTGTGCGTGCGTGCATGTGTGTGTGTGCGGGCGCATCCCCTTGGGAGCTATGCAACAAAGTGTGTCAGTGGTGCAGGACAGGCCTCTCCGTTCCTCCATGGCTGCGGCGTCCATTTGCCGGGCCGTGACCGAAGCTGTAATCCCAATCCGGGATTATGACCGACGAGGCTGCAGCGCGTCAAGAAATTATGTGAATAATCGTTTATCACGCTGATCTTCTGGTCATTTCTCCCCGCTGACTGGACTTCCTGTCAAACCCACCAATTTTCTCACCACTGGTGATTTGTGGATGGCAGTGCACACACACACACACACCCACACACCACCTTTAGACTAAAAACAGCAATCTGTTCTGCTTTGTTTCGCCGCAAGATCCCAATCTGGCGGTGATGAGCTCGTAAATCCTGCCTCCCCTCCCCTCAGCGGCGGCGTGGAGCTTCTAGAAGGACCATCAGATGGCTTTATTGGCCCCGAGGAGAAGGGTGGAGGTGGGCGGAGCCTGATTTATCCCCTCTCGCTCCCCAGAGGGGCCCCTCGCCCCCGCCGCCATTAATCCGGCGTCGGCGTTCCACCTGTCAGGACACACCACTTCATTCACACACCATTCCTGCGGCGGCTCTTCACCTACACCCCCGCAGGCTTGTTAATTAGCAGTGTGTGTGTGTCAGTAAACACAGCTGGCATGGCGTGTAGACTTGGTACAGGAAGCAGCGCCACGGAAACCTGGGTGAAAACAAACAAAAAGATATAATCCCTCTGAACGTCCCTGCTGTTCAGGAAAAATATCTTTTTAAATGTCTGTTTAAAAAAAAAAATCTGGAGTCTATCGAAGATGCATACATCTCTGTGATTGACAGCTGAAACCCTGCTAGATTAAGCCCCGCCCCTTTCCTCCCTCAGTTATCATCCAGCCAATCAGAAGAGCCCAATACATTGACATTTATTGACACTGCCATCTAGTGGCTCGGGGGTGTCATTGCACCTACGAACACACACACACACACACACACACACACACACAGCGCTGTCATTGGCCTTCCAAGTGTGTTGATTAGCCGTGTTGCGCCAACAACACGCTCCTGGCTCGCATTCCTCCGCCGCCGCCGCCGCCGCTGCCCGCCATTTCCTGATTCCACCTTAAGCGCTCTCGTCTTCTGAAGCCTCCACCACCTCCTCCTCCTCCTCCTCCTCCTCGTTGGAGAGTCTATTAGAGATAAATATGCAGTTTCTCCTCTTCTCTCATGAATTATGTATGGGAGAAAAGCGCAGAGAGAAGGGAAACAAAAAAAAAAAAAAAGGATAAGATGCTTTTCCCCGCCTTTCGGCAGCAGACGTTTCCTGCACCCGAGAGGATTGCAAAAAACAAAAAGAAAGAAACGGGGCGACTTGTCCTCGTTCGACGAGCTGTTTTAAGCACCAGCAGTCAAAACAAACATGCTGTGTTTTATAAAAGCAGCCCCCTCCCCGGGGCCCAAACTCAAACATGCTATCACATACATAATATTACATATTATAGTGTTATTACTAGATCATTACCATGTAATAAGATGTAATAATATGTAATAAGCAGATTTTATTCATTTTTTTATAGTAATTTATTCAAAAATGTATGGAGACTGGGTTGAGCATCTGAATGCATCGCCCAGAACAGAGAGAACTCCTGGAATTAACAGACGTGGAGGTCACATGTGATGCATTCTGTAGATAAGTAGGAACAGTGTTTGTCTAACAGGATGACCAGTGATCACATATAATTCATTTTTTCTTTTTTTTTTTTTTTTAATATATAAAATTTCATGCTTATTTTCCTGTTCATTTATACATATATACATTTATGTTTTTTTTATTTATATTTATTATATATTTTATATATTATATATGTTATATTTATTATATATATTATATTTATATTTATCTTTATATATTAATAATATAATTTTATAATTTAAATATTTATATATATATTAATTTGTTATCTATTTATTTATTTTTAATTTATCTTTTTAAAAAATTAGCACCATTGGTCATGTGATGCAGTGTTTATCTCTTCCTGATCTGGCTTTTCCGGTGCTGGAGAAGGAAGAAAATTGCCTTGATCATGAGACCCACTGGAATTTTGGGTGTTAGCGGGGTCAGCGGGGTCGGCGGGGTCAGCGGGGTCGGCGGGGTCAGCGGGGTCGGCGGCCGGAAACCACCCGGGTTATTACGCCCATTTTTCCGGGTTCCCCGCCGCGGCGTGACGGATCTTCCTCTGGGCTAATTACCACAGCGACCTCATCAGATGAAGGGGGCCCGCCTCACGTTTGCCATGAAAATGTGACAAATCTGCTGCTTGTATGTGCATGCGCACACACACACACACACACACACACACACTTAGAACATTAAATATGCATGATGTGCGTGATTACAGTGCATTACAGGGAGATGATATATCTCCAAGCCCTGTGTGTGTGTGTGTGTGTGTTTGTGCGTGTGTGTGTGTGTGTGTGTGTGTGTGTGTGTGTGTGTGTGTGTGTGTGTGAAAGACTCGACTTTCTACTTTGGTAATATTTATTTAGAACATTGTAGATTACAGAAAAACAAAGAAGTAATTAAGAAGCTATGTGTGTGTATGTGTGTGTGCGCACATTTGTTTTTGTGTGTGTGTGTGTGTGTGTGTGAATGTGTGTGACATGACATGCGACTTTGTTATTACTTATTTAGAAAATTGTAGATTTTTGCAAAACCAGGAAGTAATTCAGAAGCTATGTGGGTGTTTGTGCGTGTGTGTGCGTGTGTGTGTGCGCGCCCATGTGTGTGTGTTGTGGCAGACTTGGAAAGTGAAAGCGGACCATATGGCAGTGATGTTACCAATGGAGGATGAGGAGCTACGACTCCCGGGGGTCCCACTCCCTTCAATTATTCACATCTTGGAGGGTCTTAATGGCCGTTGTGTGTGTGTGTGTGTGCATGTGTGTGTGTGTGTGTGTGTGTGTGTGCGCGCGCTCGTGGAGGTGAACTGGGGTTGTGTCTAATAGAGTCTGGGGGATTTTATCAGTCAGATCTTGTCCAACCAGCATGGGTTTATCCATGTCGGCGTGTGTGTTCACCCTTTACTGGCCTCACTGATGACACCTGACAGGAAAATAAATGTTTTAATTGTTTTTTTAATTAATTTTTTTTTTTATCATTTGGAATAACTTTTTTTTGCTGATAGGAATATTTTTTTTGTTTATTTCTTGCTTTATTTTCAGATAGATTTCCCAATCATTTTATATAACATGGCAACTTAACGCTCATTTTTTTTAGGTGATTTATAATTCTCTTTAATCCTGATTTGGAGCTCGACCGGCTAATTTTCTGATTATTTTCCCGTCATTTATTTCAAATTTGTAATTTGTTGGTTTGAAATACATTTTCCATGAAGGGGGGTAATTATACTCAACTTTGAAAGCAACAAACCCAGTCAGAATCTGTGTGTGTGTGTGTGTGTGTGTTTGTTTGTGTGTAAGAAGAAGAAGTAGGTTGATAAGATCACAACGTCCTCAATGTCCCAAAATCAGGGCAGCGCTCAAATATCCGTGTTGCACTTAAACGCACCACCGCTGTGCACATGAACATGTGATCAAAATTAAAAGGTTTTTAGTCTTTTTTTTTTTTAAGTTTATTTTTATTCCCCGGGTGTCAAGGTGTGGAGGGGAACCATCGCCAGGATGAGGTACCGGCGGATGCGGGCGGCGCTCATCATCCTGCGGGCGTACCGCCGCTACAAGGTGAAGTCGTACGTCCGCGAGGTCAACCGCCGCTTCAGGAACGTCAAGTCCATGAAGGACCACGGCAAGAGCGTCAAGTGGCCCACGCCTCCGAAGGTCCTGCGCAAGTTCGAGGAGTCCCTCAGGAACATCTACAGCAGGTACCGCTACGCCTTCACCCCCACCCACAAAGACACAGGAAAGGTAGCTAATGCTAATAGCGCTGCAGCAAGCGTGAGTCAAAACATGCTACTGATAATGACTGTGTTGGAGAAACGTCAGGAAGTCAAAGTTACTTGTTTGTGTAAGCGATAGCATGCTAACACATCCAGGGTTGAACGTAGCAAGATGCTAGCCACAGCAGCCCGAGTAAAGTGTCTCTCCAGCAAGCTAATGCAGCTAACCAAAACCAAATGATCTTAGCTTGAACACGATTGCATAGCTTTGATTGCACATCCTAGCTTGGATGGCGCGTCTTAGTTTTAATGCTACTTCTTAACACATCCAGGGTTGAACTAAGCAAGATGCTAGCCACAGCAGCCTGAGTAAAGTGTCTCTCCAGCAAGCTAATGCAGCTAACCAAAACCAAATGATCTCAGCTTGAACGCTATTGCATAGCTTTGATTGCACATCTTAGCTTGGATGGCACGTCTTAGTTTTAATGCTACTTCTTAACATTAATGGTACATCCTAGCCACAATGCTTAGCTGTGATGGTATATCTTAGCGATATTGCTACTCCATAGCTGGATGGTACATCGTTGCTGTGATGGGATGTGTTAGCTATAAAGTTACATCATACTTTTGACAGTGCACCTTAACTTTGATGCTATGTCTTAGTTACAATGCTACATCATGTGATGGTACAACTTATGATGGTGCATCTTAGCTGTAATGCTACCTCATAGCTTTGATTGCACATCTTAGCTATGATACTACATCCAAGCTATAATGCTACATCATGGTTTTGATGGTACACTTTAGCTTTAATGCTATGTTTTAGCTATAATGCTACATCATGGCATTGATGGTCCACCTTAGCTATGGTGCTATGTGTTAGCAATGATGCTACTTCATAGCTTAGATTGCACATCTACATCTTACCTATAATGCTACATCATGTACACCTTAGCTATGATGCTATGTCTCAGCTATAATGGCGTAGCTTGGATTGCACATCCCAGTTTTGATGCTACATCTTAGCTATAACGCTTGTTCTGAGCGTCGATGATACATCTTAACTATGAAGTTACCCAATGTTTACGACGTTTTAGCGCTACTAGCGCATTGTAGCTATGGTAGTGCATCACACACAGATGCTACACAGCTAAGACGGAGGTATGCGTGGAACGTTGTGCGCCGTGCGGCTCAGAACCGAACAGTGGGGGGGAACGTTTTCTTCAAAAGAGTTAGCAGGTGCGCTGAAGACGGTCTTTCCAGAGAGGACCCGACCCGAGGCGGCGGGAGACGACTCTTCCTCCGCAACCAGATGGGTCCGTTTGAAGCCGCTTGCACACTTTCCTCGCGCCCGGGGCTCGGCATCGATCGACACACACTCACACACACACACACACACACACACACACACACGCCTATCAAAGGCCCTGGTCACCTTTCATCCAGACAGCTGTTTGCCTTCTTTTTCTCTTTTCCCTGCCTTTTGAAGGAGGGCGCTGTGAGACACCCGTGCTGGAGGGGGCATTCATACGTCCGACTTTATGTGTGTGTGTGTGTGTGTGTGTGTGTGTGTGTGTGTGTGTGTGTGTTCCTCCAGGTGGTGGGCCTGGACGCTGATCAAAGGCCTGACCCCGGAGGAGGCCCTGCAGGTGAGGGCGAAGGTGGCCTGCCTGGAGGCCTTGAAGGGCCAGAGGGCCGACCTGGGCCTGCAGAGGCCCTGGGAGGGCAACTACCTGGTGAGTGTGTGTGTGTGTGTGTGTGTGTGCTGCATAACATGCTCATGATTCAGTGCTCTCTGACCTCCGCAATCCCATCCCTTGGTTCCTACGTCCAAACATCAGCAGTAAAGAGGAGCAGGGGGCCGCCATCTTTTTGCAAACCCCTCGTGTGCATCTTTTTCAAGAATGTCTGACCAACAGCCTGCCTTTGAATGCCTGCAGAGATGAGTTACATGGCTTTTTGTCCTCAAGAAGCCTTTGGAAGGACGTGGAGGCCTCTTTTAATTGTAATTTGAATTTCACAAACAGATTTTCTGCAGCTTTCCTGGTTTCTGAGATCATTTTTAGCTTGTTTTTCCGCATTTGTAGCTAATTTTAGCCTCTTTTTTTTTTTCGCAGGATTGTTTTAGCTCATAAGCAATGTTTTGTTTCACTGAATAAATTATGAGTCATTCTGAATAATAATAGATTATTTTCATATTTCTTGAAAATGCTGCAGCATTAAAAAAAAAACATTTGTTACAAATTTTTTGCATTAAAAGTCTTTAGAAACAACTTTCACAGACAAGTCAGATGCACTTCAAATTTAGAGGAACACAAAAAAAAAAACCCTGGACACGATCCAGTGTCTCAATATTAATTTATAATCTAAGCAGCTTCTCCTATCAAACCACCGTGTGGATTATAATCTGGGTATTATAGATTATACCTAGGTCTCATCAAGGGAATAGATCACTGCAGATTCCAGGGCTCTTTGCACCTGGTTACATTATAAGCAGTGTGTGTGTGTGTGTGTGTGTGTGTGTGTGTGTGTGTGTGTGTGTGTGTGTGTGTGCGCGCTCGACAGAAGCGTGACAGCCCGGACACGGCGTCGTCGTTCACGCTGGTCTCCAGCGAGCTTCAGCGCAAGGACAAGTTCATGAGGGTGCTGTTCTCCTGCAACGTGCGCAAGGTTGGACCACCTATTTGTTGATTTATTTCTAATCCTTGGTGTGTGTGTGTGTGTGTGTGTGTGTGTGTGTGTGTGTGTGTGTGAGATTAACGGCGAGCTCTGTGTTCCCCCAGATTAACCGCTTCCACAAGGCGGAGGACCGGGCGTTGTTGATCACCGACCGCCACCTTTACAAGATGGACCCCCTCAAGCAGTACAAGCCCATGAAGAGCACGCCGCTCTACAACGTAAGCTCCGCCCCCTACGACCCAAAGCTAAGCTAAAGACGCTAAGCCGACAGCTAAAACACGACCGCTTCAATCTCAAAATCATTACCTCTTTGTTTTTGCGTGCTTTCAGGCTGCTTTTGTTACTCAAATGTCTCAATATCTGGTCATTCTACAACAGTTTTCGACAATTGCTGCAAATTAGGATTTTTTAATTCTTGCTTAATTAAACTTTTTCTTGACTGTTTTTGCATATTTTCATGAATTGTAATTCTTACATTTTGGCCACTTGCTTAACAATTGGGTGTTTACAAAATAATTTTTGTAAGGGAATTTTAATTCCAGAGTTAAGCGAATTTCATGAATATTTTCATATTTTCTTGAACATAATTTGCATATTTTTTTTGCAAAATTATGTATTTCTCAGTGTTGTTGCATTTGCTGTTAATATTTGTGATTAGGAGTTCCTTCAATGATTTTGAATATTTAAGCCTCAACGTTTTTTGTTTTACTTCTCACTGGATTTTCAACCATCTTGGTCCTTTATGTCTTAATTTTTACTTTTAAAAGTCTTAATTTTATTCTTATTTATTACTGAACAGTAACTGAATAGTAACCCCGGGGTGTTTCAAGTGGTGCGTTCAAGGGTAACGGTTAGAGTTCGGTAACGGGACCAGCTCACCTGTCTGAGTGGTTGGGGGTCACGGTTGCAATGACCTTGACCTTGACCTTGTGAGCGCCGCGTTCGAGTTTCGTGGGAAAAATCAGTACAGATGTTTCACTGAAAGAAAGACTAACCAAAATCCATCTTGACCATCAAATTTCCCACAACCCTTAAACGCCACACCTCTGACAATTTGAATCCATCTCGTTCGTCGACATCGTCAAGAATGGCCTGAAGGTCACCGTGACCTCCAAGTCCCGGGGATGCCGACCTGACCCCGAAGGTCAAAGGTCACATCTTTGTCCAAATAAAGAGACCACCTGACGCACCTATCGATCCCAGAAGGTCAGGTGGAGGGGAAAGCAGTTAACCGCTCGGTGATGAGCGTGGGTAGCTAGCTCCCGCGGCGCATCCCCCCCCCCGTCTGTGGATGATGAACGCCGGCCCCGAAGCCTCCGACCGCCCGGCAACCTGTTTACGCGACAATTAATGGCGCGGCGGCTAAAAGTGAGATCATCGCGGCGGATCTGCAGGAAGAACAAACACTGTGACTCATCTCAGCAGCTTCTCCTCCTCCCCCCTCCATCAACCATCTCCTCCCAAGCTCCCGATCTCCAGCTCCCCCCCTCGCTCTCTTTCCTTCTCACCGCTTTCCTCCTCTTCCCGGTCGTTGTCATGCCAACTTCCCCAGGAGACGGCGTTGTCATGGATACGGAGCAGCAGGGCAGATCAGCTGATGTCTGGTGTTGTTCGGGCATGTGCGTGGGCCCGTCTGTCGGCTCGTGTGTGTGTGCGCGTGTGTGTGTGTGTGTGTGCGTCCGTGTGTGTGTGTGTGTGTGTGTGTGTGTGTGTGTGTGTGTGTGTGTGTGTGTGTGTGTGTACCTTTTCCACCTTTTTTTATCCCTCCAACCCCCCAAATCGCTCGCACTCTCTTCCCAACGCCTTTTCTTTTCCTGCTCCTTTAACTTTGATATTTCTTTCTTTCTTTCTTTCTTTCTTTCTTTCTTTCTTTCTTTCTTTCTTTCTTTCTTTCTTTCCATCCCTCGCTCCTCCACACAGATGAATATGTGCCGCATGAAGTGAACGCAATGGATCGGATCGATATCGCAAATGTAAAAAGGAAGTGTAAATGTAATTGTGTTTGGACACACACACACACACACACACACACACACACTCTGTGTTTTCCAGCTCTGTCTGTACATGTTATATAACCTGTAAGTTGTTCTGGCGAGAACCGTCGAGAGGACCCGCTGTGTAAATTATGTTGTCATGACAACCGGAGGGAAGAAAAAAAACAACAAAAAAGTGTGTTCTGCGTGTACTCCTGGTACTTGAGGTACTGCGTGTACTCGTGTACTCCTGGTACTTGAGGTACTGTGCGTACTTCTGGTAAAAACAAGAACAAATCAGCTTAATCTCAGATTAAAGGGCATCATTCATGAAATAAAAATGCGATTAAAGTGCCTTATCACCATCATTAAGTGAATATGTTCAAATACTTCATACAAAAGGCACATATGTTATCACATACAATGTGAACATATTCTCATATTTTTGAATATTTTCCTTTCTATGCTAATTTGACACCCTATAATTTATATTGTTGCCCCCTGCCATACATTCAACATATTTTATACTATCAATGTTGAAGTATTTGTTTTGTTTTGTGTATTAATGAACCTTCAATGAGTGCTACAGTACTA
>NC_141315.1:9640000-9742500 GCF_037954325.1 Fistularia commersonii | reverse complement strand
CGTCGCCGTAAATGTTTTGACCCCCGGGGCAAATCGTGGCTCCGCCTCTGCCGCCCAGTGATTGGCCCGCTGTCACGTCGCGGTCAGGTGACCAAACGCTTCACCCTGAATTCACGTCCGGCTAATTCAGGGTCTCCAGTGAACCTCCTGCTGGAGGAACCCGATGGTTTCTGCTCGCACCTTTTACGCTCCTCTATTTTTGATGTTTCTTTTTTTGCTCTCTCGTCGCCATAGCAACCAGCATCCCACAGCGATCCTCCAAAAAACAGTTCATCGTTTTTTTTTTTTCCCCGCAAAATGATTGAATAACCCTGTCGCAGATTGGACTGGAATATCAATTCAGATGAGCATTTGAAATAAATAAATACGTTAAATAAATTTATTCAACGTCCAGAATTAAAATAAAAGATGTGGAGGATTTTATTTTGAAAAGCACACATAGGACGTTTCATCCGGGAAGAAAAAAAAGCAGCGTTTGGAATATTTAAACTTTTTACCCTGTGATTGACAGGTGGTATGTCCAGGTTAAGACCCCCCCACCCACACACACACACACACACACACACACACACTAGAGTCATGTGATCTAGTGAGTCTGCAGTGTGTGTGTGGTGGTAAAAGTGCTGACATGAATTCTGTCGTCCCGTTTGGGAAAAGTGGGGAGGCTCTAACTTTGATCTGCTCCTGAAAAGGCTTCAGACACACACACACACACACACACACACACACACACCTACAGTGCTCATGTATTTTTCATCTCAGGAGAAAGGGGAACGATGGAAGGGAGTCCTGATTCCACCGTCTCAAAATAGTCTCCTCCGCCTCTTTGGGCTCCATCTATCATTTTTTATTTTATTATTTTTAATTCAATAATCATTTCAATTATTTTCTGCCAGTTGTTTGCTCAGTTTGCAAATTAATTTTAATTCTGATAAAAAAAAAAAAAAATCCAAAAAATTATTTCGGGAAAATTGTATAAAAAACAAAAATTGATACGTTAAAAAAGAAACGTGGAAAGAAGAAATATACAAACAAAAGGAAAAAAAAATATATTTTTTAATTTTCATTTTTCAATACCAGGTTGACAGCATTTTTTATATTCAATAATAATTTCATTTTTTTTCTGCCAGTTGTTTGTTCAGTTTATGAATTAATAGGGAAATGAATGCGATATGGAAATCTGCTTTACAAATTAACATCCTTAATCAGCCTCTAATTGTAATTATGAAAATAAAATCAAATAGATGATATTTTTTCCAGTCTTTCAGGAAAATTCTAGAAAAAAATCATCAATACAATAAAGAAAATAAAAAATCAGAAATCTACAAACAAAAGGGATTCAGATTGACAGTGTTTTTTTTATATAAATTTTTTTTTTTTTTTTTTCCGCCAGATCATTTTCCAAATTAATAGAGAAATTAAAGCTGTATGGAAATTTGCTTAAAAAACAAAAATACTTAATCATCTTTAAAAAAATATAATACCTTAAACTGTTATTATGAGAAAAAACGTTCAAATTGATGATTTTATTCCCAGATTCTTTCAGGAAAATTTTCATATTCAATACCAGGTCGAATTTTTTAAATTCAATTATAATTTCATTTTTTTCTGCCAGTTGTTTATTCAGTTTGTACGTTAATGGGGAAATCTGCTTTAAAAATAAACATTCTTAATCAACCTTTAATTGTAATTATAAGAGAAGAAAATCAAATTGATGATATTTTTTCCATATTCTTTCAGGAAAATTAAAAAAATTAAAGAAAGATAAAAAAGAAAACAGGAAGTCACAAATCTACAAACAAAAGGGAAAAAATATATTTTGAAATGTTTATCTTTCAATAGCAGCATTTTAACAGCATTTATTTTGGGGTTTGGAAATAAAAGAAAATCCTTTCATTGTGAATGAATAAATTAAAATGATTAAGAAAAAGGAAAAAGAAACGCTGCTCAGTTGGGGATGGCTGCTGGGAAAAAAAAAAAAAAAAAAAAACTGAATTGAGGTTTAAAAAAATCCACACACCAAAAATACTCCAAAAATAAAGATAATTTATTTCATCTTCCTCAGATGCTTACCAGAAATATTGTTAACAAACATGTTATTGTTGCGCCATTTTTAAAGGGACTGATCACGTAATTGATTCCCACCTTTTTACTATTTCCGAATCAGACTACTTTATTCTACTTTATTATTATTAATTAAGATAAAATAAAAAGAACAGTAAAAATCTAAATAACTAAATACAAATAAAGTTAAAGGGATGTAAAATATGTAACGTATATAAATTGTCAGCTATATCTTAGTGAAGATAATATTATAGTGTTAATATGGACAATAGATTTTTTTTATTTTTGGAGCGCTTTTGTTGATCTGTGTGCAGATCAAGTCTCTATTCAGGAAATTAAAATGATTTACAAACATTTTACCTTTTTTTTTTTGTCTTTTTGTCTCCCGCCCTCCTGCTCCTCCTCCCTCCACAAACCGAAAACAGGGGTGAGGGATTGATTTTCCGCCTTTCTCCCCTCAGGGGGGTCCAATTGGCCCGGGACTCCTGATGCTAAAAGGCCAGCCGATGACCCGAAGACTGTCTGTCTATGTGTGTGTGTGTGTGTGTGTGTGTGTGTGTTTTCCATTCTAGTCGGAGTTGAAGGGTTGGGTGGTTTCGTTCCGTTGGCGCGCCAGAGGGCAAGCTCTGAGATGTTGGAGAACGTGTCAGAAACCCATTCTGTGAGCGTGTGTGTGTGTGTGTGTGTGTATGTGTGTGTGTGTGTGTGTGTGTGTGTTTGCCCTTCACCAGGAACCCAGCATCCCTCTGGCGTTTTTAGCAAGACAGTGAGATGGAGAAGTAATAGGACGAGGGCAAATGAGGGAATGGGCATGAGTGCGTGTGTACGCGTACACACACACACACACACACACACACACTCACATGCTATGACACACACACACACACACACACACACACACACACGCGCGGGCGCAGACACATTTACAGAAACACGCAGTAGCACTGGCTGGCAGCCATGACAGATGGGGGAGTTCAGTTCGCAGGAGGAGGTGGTGGTGGTGGAGGATGGGGGGGGGTTGCCATGGAAACCAGCATCAGTGTTATCCCGAGTTGTGTGCGCTTTGCAGGGGAGGACGTGGGCGGCGGGAGCAGCACATTTGGTTCAATTTTTTTTGTCTCTCCTTCTCTGTTGTTTATGACTTGTTGACGTTACGCAACAAGTCGCCGGTCACTTCCTGTCCAGACGGTTTTCGCGGCTCGGCTGCGGCGGGTAAATGGGGGCCGGCGTGGAAAGTGTGTCACTCACGGTCCAGCCGGTACCGGAGGGACCGTAACCGTGGTAACAGATGTCTTCACGTGGAGCAAAGGGGAATCAGATGCTTAAACCGACCAAAGACGCTTGAAAGCGCCACCCTTTGAGGGTTTAGACGGCCACGTTAGAGCTAGTTGCCCTTTCCTCCATTATTGTAGTCCAGTTCGGCTTCCACCGGCCCGCCCCCCCCCCCTACGCTGTTCGCCATCGTCGTTTTGATTCTCCCGCTACTTCCTGTCCTCCACCAGGGCTACTTCCTGTGTCCCGCCTTTTCTTTCTCATTGGCTCTCGATGACTAGTTAGCATCGGTTGATTGTTAGGGACAAGGTTGGGTTTGTTGTCGTCATGTGTTCACTAGCCGCGCTCACTGGTGCTGACTGCGATTTTTTTTTTTTTTTTAATTGGACAAAAATTTGGGGGCGTGGCCATATTTTGATTGACATCTGGCAAAATCTGAGCTTCAGAAGTTGAGGGGTGATGGAGTGGCGACCAAAAAAAAAGGCGGAGTTAAGTTTCATCTCTGAAGATGGAACATGAGTCAGCCATTGATTGGTTTATCTCAGTCGCACCATCATCCTCTACACACACACACACACACACACACACAAGGAGATGTTCTTAACTGGATGTGGCAGCCACTAAAAAGGCAATCAGCTGCTGCGCTCCGGTCCGGCGCTGGCGTATGGATCACCCCTCGCCGGCTGGAGGTGGATTTCTCTCCAATTCGTCTTCATTTGCAGAGCGCAGAGCCAGAGGCGTCATGTTGGTTCCCCCCCGCAACGCCGAGCAGGTGCCGGCGTTAGCGTCGTGCTAGCTGACGTACGACCATCTTCCTCCCGGGAGGAATAATAACTAGCAACCCAAGGGTTGTACTAACCGGGCTGTAATGAGGTGGTGGAAGGGTGCCTGCTCACCTGAGTTTGCCCAGTCAGGGGTTTTTGTTGCAAGAACCATGAAATACTTGTTTTCGGTCAGAGCGGCTACCAGACCACCTGGTTACCTAGCTCCCTGACCACCTAACCACCAGACCACTGGACCGCTTGACTACTTCACCTGACTACCTGACCACCTAGTCCTTGACCCTCCAACTACCAGACCGTCTAGCAACCCGTGGACCTCACCTGACAACCCAACTATCTAATCACTTGACAACCTAACCACCAGACTAGTGGTGTGGTCAGTCCACGCAACGACCTCACCACTTGACTACCTCAGCTGACTACATGACTACCAGACTTCCTAACTACCCGACTACATGGCTACCAGACCATCTGACTACCTCACCAGCCGACCACCTGATTAACTTACATCTAACCAACTGACTACCTGACCCCCAACTACCTGACCACTTGACTACCAGACCATCTGACTACCTAACCATCTGACAACCTGACCACCTAGCTCCCTGACCCCCTAACTACCAGACCACTTAGCAACTTGACTACTGGACCACCTGACAACATGACCACCAGACTATCTGACTAGCTCACCTGATTACATGACAACCTGACCATCTCACTACTTAAATCCCTGACCCCTAACTACCTGACCACTACCTCACCTGACTCCATGACTAGCAGACTTCCTAACTACCTGATTACAGGTAGACGCTTTTAACCAGAGTGACTTACAGGGAAGATGTCGGGGATTGAACCCAGGACCCGGGTCTACCACAGAGCTACATACAACACAACCACTTGGCTACCAGACCATCTGACCACTAACCTGACCACATGACTACCTGACAACCTGACCACCTAGCTCCCTGACCCCCTAACTATGAGACCGCCTTGCCACTAGACCACGAGCGCACACCTGACTGCCACCTAACCCCCTAACTACCAGACCACCTAGACACCAGACTGCCAGGCCACCTGACTACATGACTACCAGACTTCCTAACTACCTGACCACATGACTACCAGACTATCTGACTACCTCACCTGATTACATGACAACCTGACCATCTCACTACTTAAGTCCCTTACCCCTAACTACCTGACCACTACCTCACCTGACTACATGACTACCAGACTTCCTAACTACCTGACCACATGAATATCAGACTATCTGACTACCTCACCTGATCACATGACAACCTGACCACATGACTACCCAACCACCTGACAACCTGAAGCTCTCAGACCTCCTAACTACCAGACCGCCGTGCCACCAGACTACCCAACCACTAGCGTACACCTGACTGCCACCTAACCCCCTAACTACCAGACCACCTAGCAACTTGACTACTGGACCCCCTGACTACATGACTACCAGACTTCCTAACTACCAGACCGCCTAGCCACTGGACTACCGGACCACCTGACTGCATGACTTCCTGAACATCTGACCAACTGACCATCTGACCAACTGACCTGAGCCGTGTGTTGAACGCCGGAGTCTTAACCCGAGAGTTGGTAGCCGTCGGTTGGATCGTGCGTTCGCCAACTTTCTCAACGGTAGCCTAGCAATGCTAGTTTCTCCTTGACCTTCCTTTCTTCTTCCCCCCCTGCAGCGAGAAGAGGAAGCTTCAGGTGAACGTCAGCAGCCCCATCCAGTGCAGCATGAACGGCAGGAAGTGCACCGTCCTCGTGGAGCCCAAGAACAACCAACCGCAGCCGGACTTCACCAAGAGCCGCTCGGGCTACATCCTGGCCGTGCCCGGGAACTGAGCGCCGGGGCCGACGGGGACGATGACGATTCGCTTCCGATTCGCTCGCCTCACTCGCGGAAAGAATCGGGAAATCGAGTCCTCGCGAAGCCGCGATCCTGGATCTCTAGGCAGCGTAATTACGTAGTGGCTAAAACATACATAGCTCAACAAATTTAAGGATGTGCACTACAGGATAATCCACCAAAGTGGGTGTTGTTCTTCTTCTTCTTTTAATCCAAATCTGATTTGCTTTGTGCGATTTCTACCCCCCCCCGTCCCCCCCAGCGGGATGCAGCGGAGGAGGGTTAGAGGTGGCAGACCGATTCTCCGAACCGCTGATGTTGCGTAACAGAACGAGGGAAAGATGAAATCCAAAGGCTTTGCGGGGAGGATGATAATCCCCGGGGCGCTTCCTGCGCCGGAGTCGGATCATAAAACACCGACCCGGGGGGGGGGGGGGGGATGATCTCGATGATGATGACGTATGGAAGACCCAAGATGCCATTTGTAGATACGCGTGACTTTATTTTCATTTTCTCCCGTCTGGATAATTAAACCCCCGAAAAACAAGCGGGTTTTTTTTTCCCGCCTGCAAATCCAGCGATTGACACCACCCCTGATATTTTATCCCGCTATGTAAAATAATAATAGAAACAATTAAGGAAGTCGTCCCTTTAAATCCAGACAAAAAAAAAAAAAATTAAAAAAATTTAAAAAAGGGGGGAGGGGGGGCTTCGCTGTTTCCATGACAACAAGCCCCCCCGGTAATGCACGTCCACTTTTTCTTTTTTAAATATATTGTTTACAATCACATGTGTGAACAACAGTGAGCTTCCACATGTCCAGCCTCATTCCAAAAATTTGAAAAAAATATAAAATATATAAAATAAAATGTAAAAAAAAAAGAAAAATAATTAACTGTTAGCGGAGCTGGATGTGTTGAGCATATCCTCTGTAAACACTATGGTTAATTTAACTCTCTAGCTGTGTAACATGCTGACATGTAGAACCCGTGTATTACAGGTTAGAATGTAGTACAAAAGTACAATTACACATATTTATACTCAGCGCGTAGTTTCCCATCGCACGTGTCAAAACAAAGGGACTCGACTGATGAACCGACGGCGGATTTAAAGCCTTTAGCCAATTATTTGTTGTTTTTTTTTTTTGTCTGCGCTCATGACTGAAGCCTAGAATAATGTGGGCCGTGTGTGTGTGTGTGTGTGTGAGTGTGTGTGTGAGAGAGACCGCCTTCGCGTTTGTGACCAAATTTAGGGCCGAGAAACAGGAATGGAAATTAGTATCAATGCCAAAGCTGTTGTCTGCTTCAGCAATTAGCCTGATTAACCAAGCTAACGCTAGCTTGAAGGCTAGCTCGCCGAGGTGTGAGATTACTACGAATGGAAAGTTAGCTATAAACGGAGCCAGTCCTAGCATCAGAGCTAGGTGGAGCTATAGCTCTCGTTTTAGTTTCCGAGCTAACCGCTAGCCGAGCGCCAGCCGTAGCCTCCTAGCTTCCCTTTGGGCTAGTTTTAGCTGTAGCTCGGGAGCTAACGATAGCGACGGAGATAACCGCAGCATCAGAGGGTGATGTAGCCAGCTAGCATTAGCCCGGTTTGAAGAAAAAAATCTGCTAATCTTACATGTCACCCGCTAATGTTTCCACGTAAAGGATATCTCGCGTCGTCACGCCACGTCGGCGCGCTCCTCGTCCGAGCATCGCCTCTTCTCTGCACTTTATTTCGTATCGCTCTTCCAGGCGAGGAGGCCGCAGCGGTAGCGCCGCCCGAGGCGCTTCCTCAGGAATACACGCCACTTCACTCAGCTAATGATTCTTTGTGCATGCGCGTGTGTGTGTGTGTGTGTGTGTGTGTGTGTGAGAGCCGAGATCCTTGCACGCAAGGGGTCACCCCCAGTATCGCTCCGTTACATAAAGCCAAATATCCACCGTTAAAGCGGCCATTTTTTTTTTTTTCTCGCTAATATCCAAGGAGGAATAGCATCGATAGGAAGCGACGCTAATGCTGTAGCGTCGCCGGAGGAGGCGGAGCCTCGGGCAGGAAGTGGTCAGAGTCTCCAACCGCCGCCCGCAGATCTTCATTTATCTTAATAGAGGCAGCGGCGGAGAAAATTGTCCTCTTTGGCGGTTCGATGCTCGAAGGAGTTGTAGTTGTGTGTGTGTGTGTGTGTGTGTGTGTGTGTGTGTGTATATCCAGCATGCTAATCTCCCACAGGGCCTCTCTCTGCCCGTCATTAGGATGGACTCCATGTCACTTCTCACTTCAGCGCTTTTCTCTCAAGTCGGGAGAACAAAAGCCTCCTCCTCGCTTTCTTCTCGCTCACCTCCTCCCTCCTTCCTTCCATCCCTCCTTCCATCCCTCCTTCCATCCCTCCTTCCATCCCTCCTTCCTCCTCAGATCTTTCAGCTCCTCTGTCCTGTCCTGCAGGGTGCTGGATGTTTTCTAGTATATATATTTACATATATGTATTTTTTCCTGCTACTATCCAGGAAGTCCAAAAGGGAAAATTCAGCAGCAACCAAATAAAATTTAAAAAAAAATTAAAAATGTCTGTCTTATGAAATGCAAAAAATTCCAGGATCTGACCTTCCTCACGGTGAATTAAAAATGGTTGAAGGGAGTCTCAGTCCGACATCTCCGGGTTAAATCACCCGGGAGGCACAGGGGGAGATTAACTAGAATCACATTATTCCGATTTGGATGAAATGTTGTTTTTTTTTTTGTTGAGATTAATTTAAAAATTCCAGTCTAAATCCTTCATTAAATCTGTATTTTTATGTCTGCATATTATTGTTTTCTATATATATATATATATATATATATTGTAATTTTCAGAATTTTGAGGGAATTTTTCACAGCATCCTTTTTTTGATGGAATATTTGTGTATAAATGCCTTTTTTTTAATGTTTAATTGTGTTATTACCTTGTTATTCCATTTCAATTTTTTTTTGCTGAAAAAAAATCTAAATTTCTTTTTTTAAATATTTCAGTTCTGCCAAACTGCATTCTCTGACCACATTTGCGCATCTGAGTGATTTTTTTCCGACAGCAAGCAAAGTAAACCGAACCTGAGGCCATAGATCCATAAGACACCTTCATTTTTTTAATTTTTGTCCTAATTTATCAAAATGTATCCAAAATAAGGAAAATGTGATGGATTTATTTTTGCAAAATACTTCAAAATGAAACATTTAATTTCAAATATTTTATATAAAACATGTTGGATTTAATCTTATCATGACTTCACATTTACACGTGGAACAACATTAATCACCGATAAATCACCCTTGTGTGTATTGATTACCTGCCGTGGGGATGAATGGAGTCACACACACACACACACACACACACACACACACACACACACACACAAATCTCTTCTCCCGAATAGAGAAATGTGCTGAGATCCGTGTCGTCAGCAGCACCTGCAGACTCCATTGTCTTCTCTGACCCTCTGGCTGAATTATGTGACGTGGTCGTGAACCTCCCGTGACTTGGTCGCGCTCCAGACGGACACACACACACACACACACACACACTCCTCTCGCCTCCTCCTCTGTCCTCTGCTGCTTTAGGCGCCGCCCGTCCGGTCCGGTCCGTGCCTCCTCCTGTCTGATATCGATTATTGATTTTGTATCCCGCAGACGGGAAGGGCCTCTTTGACAATGAGGGTGATTTTTTTTTTTGCAAACGTGAGTTCGATGTCTCCTAATGCGGTTGATTTCATTAATCGGTAATAAATTGATTTGCTTCAATGGAAAAGCCTTGGGTTTCTTTAATGCTGCGCGCGTGTGTTTTGAGTGTGTGTGTGTGTGTATTCAGTGTGAAAAGTGTCGACTCCCATCGCTCACGACCGTCACTCCACTTTGTGTGACTTTTGTCTCCCGTGTTAATCCGCCCACCAACAGCTGCTTCATCCTGGCGCTGCCGTTGCCACGGCAATGCCACTTCGCACGCTGCCAGGCCGAGTTAGTAATCCGCCGTCCGTCGGTGGGAGTCGGGAGGACGGCGTCGCCCTCCACGCCTCCGTCCTTCAAGGGCAGAGACGAATTCAGAGGCACCGCCGATCAATAAGTGGGAATTAATTGACCCGGAGTGACGCGTGACGGATCAGCTGACCCCGATTGATCCCCGGCCGCTGACCCCCACGCCAGGATCCAATTAATCGCACTTTGATCGGCGGCGGTTTTATCCGTTCCCGTGGCTTTTTGGCGACTCTGGATTTCGTGCATCTTTTTTTCGGTGCATCGTCTGCAAACAGCAGCGCCGGAAAAAGCTCTTGAAAATAATCAATTTCAGGGTGAGATTCACACCGTTTGCTGCTAAACTTCACTTTCTGGTAATTGAGCTAGTGAATCGCAACCGTCGTCGTTTTTCCTCCGGGGTTAATAAAGTTTTTTTTTTTTTTAAAAAAAAAAGGAAAATAAAAGGAGCGGCTCCTCGGTCTTCGACGATCAGTGCATTTTATTTTCCATCACAGTACAAAAATAAATTAAAATAAGCAGAAACTAATGGACGGGAAGAAGTATTAAAAAAAAAAAAAAAAAAAACAGTTCCTCCATTTTACAGCAACAGCCTTTTTTTTTTTTTTTTTTTTTGTCTTTTACTCTCCCCAAAAAATAAAAACAAAATAACTCCTGTGTGTATGAGGATAGATGCCCCTCCCCCCAATAAAACCAGATCCCGGTGCGGTCGGTGCGTCGCGTCCGAAGTAAAACTACGTCACACACTCTTCTGTACAAATAAGGAGCTAACGCTAGCACACACACTCACACTCACACACACACACACACGCACACACACTGGTGCAGCCTCTCTTTCACCTTGTTTTTTCTCATTTTTTTATCTACAAATTACACAACAAGATACAGAAAAGGAATCCCACAAAAATCTCAATCTACTTTTTCGAGTTTTTTTTTTGTTTGTTTTTCTTCGTACTTGTTAAGTTTCTGGAAGTGGGGGGGGGGCACGACTGGAGGGTTTGTGTAGAGAAACAGATCTGACCTTTGACCCCACCCCCCTCTTTTCCCCTCCGGCAACCGTTTTTGTTTCCTCCTGGCGGGAGCAGGAAGCTTCGGACGTCCCGTTGCCGTGAACGCCTGGTCGGTTCCTCCTTCGGCTCCCGGTCGGCGGGTTCCCGGGATTAGCATTAGCATTAGCATTGTTTTCCCGCGTAGCTCAAACTCGAAAAGAAACGTTTGGGAGATTTTCAAAACAAATTTATTTCCCTTTTTTTCTTTCCCTTTTACAGAAAGATCCGACTCATATTTACACTTTATTTGATGTGATTTCGAAGTGATCCCCCGGGATTTCGTCGCGACGTCCGAACAGCCGCGGGGAAATATTTCTGTAAAACGTAAACAAAGCGACCCTTTGTTCTTATTTAATCTCATCTTTGAATATTTCTCCCCTTTTTCCGGTCGAATCCGTTGTTTTTTAAAGTCGTTCCTCTCAAATTTCATGCCGTTTCTCAAAAACGACGCTAACGTCTTCTCCCCTTTTTTCGGTGACGGTCAGATTTCTCGCATCAACCGGAATCCATCTTCATTCCCACCAAAGAGAAGTAACTTCCCAACCCCAAAGTCTCTCATTTACAAGGAACGTGCCCAAATAATAAACCCACCCACCCCGCACACACAAACACACACCTCCCCTCCAATATGGCACCGTTTTCAACATCGTGAAATAGTTTCGGGAGCGACGAAGATGCCCCCCCCCCCCCCTCCCTCGGCCCCCGAAAAACAAGATAGAAACTCCCCCTGGTAAACAAATAGCCTATCTTAGCAAGCAGAGCTAAATGAACTAGTGTCACGTTGGTCACGGCATTCTCTACAGCAGATGCAGGCGGGTGTTTTTTTTCCCCTCCCGCTTGGAAAAAGTGGAAAAAACCTGCATGGCACGCGTGCAAAGAACAAATAGCGAAAGAAAGAGGAAAAAAAAAAAAAAAATCACCTTTTCCAAGGGGGGGGGGGGGTGAAAAAGCGAAAGATTGTTTCGTTTTTTGTTTTGTTTTGTTTTTTTCCCGGAAAATGAAGAGTAAAGAAGCAATAAGTTAAGTTAGCGTCCTAAGAAGGTCCTTCAGGTGGAGGTCAAGCGTCCTCCTCCGTCATCCCTCCGTCCAGTTTTCCCACAAAGATGCTAACATGAGGGAAAAAAAAAAAAAAAAGAAAGGTATGGATCCAGCATCGATTGGCCGCCGAACGCGGGGGGCGGCTCGGGAGTCCGGCCGTAACCGCGGCGATAGAGGAAGGGGCGCCCGGCTCTTCTTTCCTCGGACGCCCCGAGAGGGACGGCGTCCCCTCGCCGCCGCCGCCCCTCCCACGCCGGCATCCCCTCACCGGTCCAGGCCGATGAGCAGGCGGCTCCTCTCCTCCTCCTTCTGGCTCTCGTTCTTCAGGTCGGCGAACACCTGAGTGAAGTAGTGCGGGTCGGAGTTGATCTGCAGCATCTTGGCGCTCATCAGGTTGATGATGGACAGGCAGCGGTCCCAGAAGGTCTCCTTGGAGCTCTCCACCAGGAAGGGCTTCAGCGGGTAGGAGATCTCGTTGCCCATGTAGGAGTAGGACAGGTAGAGGCAGGTGAGCAGCACGGCCTGCAGCTCGTGCTCCGTGGCCACCTCGGAGGAGACCACGTCGCGGCACAGCATGTAGACGAAGACCACGTTGGCGGGGGTGATGAAGCCCTGGTCCTGCCAGCCCTGCAGCAGCAGGGAGCGGTCCACGCTGCGCAGCCACAGCACCGGGTCCGTGGGCGACAGGTGCTTGAGCCGGTAGCAGCGCCGGCACAGGAACTCGCCCAGGCAGCGCAGCAGCTCGCTGGTGGACGCCTGCACGATCACCCGCCGCGGCGTCCCCGCCGCCGGCGCCGAGTTGGCCGCCGGCGCCTTCTTGACGGAGGAGGTGTCGGCGGGGGTCTTGCCGGGCGCCGGGGTGCTCTGGTCCCCGGCGAAGCTGGACAGGTTGGCGCACGACTGCGACTTCTTCAGGTTCTCGTTGTTCAGGTGGCTCACGTTGTTCTGGTAGGCGCCGTTGGGCTGCACCTTCTTGGAGCCCTTCTTCTTGGCCGACACCGCCACGATCCGTTTCCATGGCAGCACGTTGATGAGCGAGTGGCGCTTCAGGTTCTTGTCTTTGGCGTTCTTGCTGTTCTGCACGGCCGTGTAGTGGCCCACCGTGGCCGGCCCGTCCTCGAACAGGGCCGCCTTGCGGTAGCTGGGCGACAGAGACAGCACGGTTCCCATGGCGACGGCGGCGAGATGTCCAGCGTCGGGTCAGGGGGAGCCTGGCGTGGAGGGGTCAGGGGGGGGGTCACAGAGCCTCAGTGCTTCCGGGAGGGGGGGGGGGTCCCAGCCTAAAGGCCGCCGTCGGGCATCCGAGGCGCGGCTGTGGACGGAAAACAGTCACGTGACAGATCGGAACACAGATCATCGATAAGTAGCCCTTCGATCACTTGCTGGGTGGGATCCAACGGCGGAATTCAATGTGTGTGTGTGTGCGCGACACCGAAAATCCGTGTGGGAACCCGCGCGCATCCTGGAGCTGATCGATTATCGGCGCCGCGTTCCGCGAGAACAGGTGAAGATCGCGTGCCCGGATGCAGAATGCGCGTGCACGCACACGCAAGTCTCGCCTCGCTGCAGCGAGTGGGAGAAATAATAACGTGTGTGTGTGTGTGTGCAGGGGAGTGGAGTGGAGGGGGGGGTTTAAGTGCGCAGCGTGCACGGCTCCGCAGAGACGTCGTGCACGATCGCAGTCGACGCACCGGCGGCCTCCATCCATCCATCCATCCATCCATCCATCCATCCATCCATCCATCCATCCATCCATCCATCCATCCATCAGCGGGACGCGCCCCGGAGCTCCCCCGGCTCTGCGGCAGCGGCAGCGGGAGCTCTCCGCGGTGCTGAACCCGGGCGTCTGCGTCGAAATGCGCCCCCCCACCATCCACCCACCCACCACCATCCCTTCCATCCCCTCCACCTTCTCTCCCTCGACCCCTGTTTCCGTTCATCTCCATCCTCGAAACGACAAGAAAAACACAAACCCGAACACGGGATAAAAAAAAAAAAAATCGGACTCACCGGATTTCCAGTCGGAGAGCCGATGAAGGGGGGAGGAGGAGGAGGAGGAGGAGAAGATATCACCGCAGTGTTGACGCTCCGCGCTTCCCCTGTCCTCCCCCCTCAGCAGAACCGTAAAATCATCTCCTGCAAAAGAAAGGAGGATAGTCCTTGGATGGGTGGAGGGTGGGCGGGGGTGGGGAGGGGGTCGGCGGCCAGTGGCGGAGATGGACGCCGGGATGGAAATGGAGATGGAGATGGAGATGCTTCTGCTTCTGCTGCTGCTGCTGCTGCTGCTGCTCGCAGCCCGGAGATGCGGATGTTGTGTTGTGTCACTGAGGCTCCGACGCAGAGGCGGTGGTTGGGCGCCGCGCCGCGACGCGCCGTGTGCGCAACCGCGCTGCCGGGGAAAAACAACTCCGCCTATAGGACGCGTCACTGCATCATGGTATAGACGGACCTTGCGACCCTAACACACACACACACACACACACATAGATGCACATATATACGCCTTTTACATGCAACATGTTCCCCCGCGCTTGCAGAACCTGCAGAGGTCCGGTGCATTCTGGTCGGATCTGGATTCATCCGTCCTCGACATTCATTTTGCGCTTTATAAATGCATTAAAAAAATGCCACTCGGGTTCTTTTGAATGCATTTTTTTTTTAAATTCAACAGGATCCCGCCTGCTCCGTCCTGCGTTTCGGAAAAAAAAAATCAACTAAATAATATGAGAATCGATATTTTTATGGTAGCATTTCTGTGCATCAGCCATTACTCTCACACAGACAAAATAAACAATTATTCCTGTGTATCAACGTTAATAAAAGTAAATAAATTGACTTTTAAATGGATTACACGCTTCCAGGGGGGGCGTCGATGGATTTATATTAACGACCTAGTTTAGCAATAAAACTACATTTCCCAGGATGCCACTCGTCCGAGCGTGATGACGTCACACGCGCTAAACAACGTTGCCCCCGTACGGTACTTCTCATTCAGGCAGCATTTGAATAAGGAAGATGGCGGCTGCAGCAGTGGTCGAGTTTCAGAGAGCCCAGTCTCTCATTAGCACGGATCGCAACGCGTCTATCGATATTCTCCATTCAATAGGTGGGTGTTCGGCGGCGGGTTCGCGGCGGACGCGTTTCCCTCGGCCGCCGTGCCGTGTCTTCCAGCGGTCGGTGCTAGCTAGCGGCGTTTAGTAGCAAGAGCCGGCGCTGTGCCGTGCTGACTCACTACTGTCGAATGGTTGGTAACGGCAACTGCTAGTGGATGTTAGCACGCTAGCGTTAGCTCGTTAGCAACTTTGCTAACTTTAGGCCGGGGCGTGAAATTTTGTTAGTTACGTTGTCGTTGTGCTTTACGAGTAGTGCGGTTTGTGGCTTCGGTATTCCACGACAGCAAAGCGCCACCGGAGCTAACCGCGACCGTGACATTAGCCCGGCTACTTCTGCTGTTAAAGCACCATTGTTAGCTTGTTGTCAGAAATGCTGGACTCATCAAGAGTCAACAGTCACAAGCGGCGCTCCGACACAACGAAAGGACCTGCTTTCTTCATGATAACGTCCGCTCGTCAACAAAAAGTATCCTATTTTTGTGCCCTACGAGGTTGTTGTGCTTATTTGTAAACAGTTCGTGTGCCCCCCTTAAGCATCGCTGTCCTTAAACTGCCGTGTCACAGCGGCCAACTAGCTGTCAGTCCGCTCTGCTGCGGAGGCTCCGGGAAATTCATCTGATAAGTATTTGACAGAAAGTAGTCCCACCGAACTTGGAATAATCGCTCGAAAACAAGTGTTCAGAACACATCCAGGAAGAGTTTGTGAAAAGTTTTCATCGGTCTTCTCGGACTACAATGCACGTTTGGCACCCAGAGGTGCTCCTGTATCTCAGCTGAGGGGATTCCTCTTCAACTTGGATGTTGTCTCTTGTTTTTTGGCAGTGAGGAGAGATGTTCAGGAGAACGATGAGGAGGCTGTCAGGGTCAAAGAACAGAGCATCCTGGAGCTGGGGACCCTCCTGGCCAAGACGGGACAGGCGGCAGGTAACCGTCCCGCCTCGGACAGCGCGTCCCCGCTTTTCGCCGACGTTGGTGTTCCTCACGACGCGGTCCACTCTCTCTCCAGAGCTCGGGGGTCTGCTGAAGTTTGTGAGGCCTTTCCTGATCTCCATCAGCAAGGCCAAGGCGGCCCGGCTGGTCCGCTCTCTGCTGGACCTGTTCCTGGACATGGAGGCGGCGACGGGGCAGGAGGTCGAGCTGTGCCTTGAATGCATCGAGTGGGCCAAGGCCGAGAAGAGGACCTTCCTACGACAAGCCCTGGAGGTGAGGAGGGCTGAAATTGGTTTATGGGCCCTATTACACAGGTATACAATGTCCACAGCGCACGTTCGGGGATCAAATAGTTTTGTTTTTTTCTGTGTAGCACAGCAATATCAACAAACCGATAAGACAAGGCAATGTTTACCCCAAGTGTCAAATGGGAGCGAACCGGTGCGGACTATTTTTACAGCGGAGCAAAAGTTCAGAGTAGTACCTGGTTCAATTTGTATAATTGCTTTTAAGATAGACAATTTATCTGGGTGTAATATTTAAACGTTTCTCCGGCCAGTTTCCCGGCACAGATTCTGCCAACGTAGTTTTCACATCAGCGCGTACCGAACTGCTGGGGCACACAGTCACGGTTCTCGGTCGTCTCATTCACACTCGCCGCATATTTCCTGTTTGCATCTGATAACAACCGATTTGCAGTCTGCCTGCCTCTGAAAGGGCACATTTTGTGATTTTTAGGAGTTTGAAAATGAAAGGAATATCACAGAACCTCGAGGGCGGCTTCACGGGGGATCAGATTCAACAACTTCTGTCTCTGCCAGCTCAATTTTGTAACTGGCTAAAACCTGTGTGTGTGTGTGTGTGTGTGTGTGTGGTGGCCTTGCAGGAGCTCCACACACCAAATGAAAACAGCCATTTTCAGAAATGAAAGCAAGACAAAGAATAGATTTAGTGGGGAGAAGGAGGTTGCTCCAAGTCAAACGCTGGGGAAGCCCTGGCTGCGGGGGAGAGTACAGCCTGGCAGCCGGAGCGTCGGGAGCTCAGGCTGGGCCACAGCAAAGCGGCTCCCTGTAGAAACCAGACCAAGCTGCCGTGTTGGAGGCACTGAAAGCCGAGAAGATGAACGCCCTACTTTGCTGCTGTTGGTTGTTATTAATACTGGCCCATTAGCTCCACTGCTTCCTCACCTGGGAGAACCCGAGATGTTCTCTCTTGGTGGGAGGGAAGTGGATCGGACGCAGGAACGAGCGCCTTCACTCTGCGCGGCCTCGAAGCGTGTCCTCTTCATCGCTTCCACGCCACCAAGCCTGTTCAGAAGACGCGAGAACTTTCGAATCCATCTTGCTGTTGGTCACGAACGTGCGAGAACATGGCTTCATCGTGACCGAATAGTGTCACGTGACCAGTTCAGGGCCCCTCCGACATCCGTTCATCTTCACCAATAGGACACTTTTTGTCTGCTTAGTTGATGACGCCTGTAGCTATTATACTGACGGCGTTCTCTTCTTCCTCCAGGCGCGGCTGATCTCCCTCTACTTTGACACCAAAAGATATCAGGAGGCCTTAGCGCTCGGTGAGTGGTCGGACGTGTCGTTTTCGGGCGTCATGAGTACCGTGAATCCAAAGTTTTGGTTCAAAACTTCTGCATCGCTGATGATCTCCGTCCCCCCGCCAGGCTCGCAGTTGCTCCAGGAGCTGAAGAAGATGGACGACAAAGCCCTTCTGGTGGAGGTCCAGTTGCTCGAAAGCAAGACGTACCACGCCCTCAGTAACTTGCCCAAGGCCCGCGCCGCCCTCACCTCCGCCAGGACCACCGCCAACGCCATCTACTGTCCTCCCAAGCTCCAGGCAGCTCTGGACATGCAGTCAGGTCAGAGGTCACCCCACGAAGCGATGGTTTCACAACTGTGAACCAGTCCAGTGTGGAAAAAACACACACTCAAGTGGGGAAAGTATGTGAATCAGTATTTTGCCCGCGGGACGCTTCCAGGTGTAGAAGTGTAGCGATGGTGTGCCAGTTCTCGCGCAGCATCAGACCTCCACCTCTGCTCCGCCAGCACCGGCTTCCTCTTTGTCCATAAGCCCTAAACATGGAAAACACCAAACGGCGCCATTTCCTCTAGAAGAAAGAATACAGGCCGTCGAATGTCACTGGAATTGCTCTCAGACAGGAGGAGAAATCAATGTCTTCCCAGTTTCAGAAGTGACCCCCCCCCCCTTCTTTAAGGGGTTTATTTATATGGAGAGGCAGGATGTGTCATCAGTGTGCTGCCAGAGCAAGTGTGACTGCCATGTGAATGCTGCTGCCCCCCCAACACACACACACCCACACACACACACACACATCAGGACCACTCAACTCTGACTCATTTTTACACCCGGAGCCGTCCCGTCGTCATCCTGGTGGTCACCAGGCCGAGGGCGAGAGCTTCCTCCATTATTCACCGTTCGGGGCGGTGAACTAGTGCAAAAAAAGGTTTTATTAAGATAAGATAAAGACAAGATCAACTCTATTTATCCCCAGAGGGGAAATTCCTTTGTCACAACAGCGTTACAGTTAAAATGTCAAAAGTAAATCTGAATATAAATAGAGATAGAAGATAGCAAGACGTCCACGAATAAATAGACCGCAGCAACAACATCAGCGAGAAGAATGGACAAAAAGGAACAGTAAGGGTGAAAAGTAGCCAACCAGAACTAAATAATATAAATAGACTGACAATAGCAATGACAAGACTAGAATAATTAAACAGAAACAGACGTCGGGGGCGTTGAGTTCTATATGTAACCGTGAAGGAAATCTTAAAATGCGTAGGTGACCGTCTGTCTTAGCCGCGAGTGTGACGGGGTTTCCTGGCCTGTGACGCAGGGATCATCCACGCGGCAGAGGAGAAGGACTGGAAGACGGCCTACTCCTACTTCTTCGAGGCGTTCGAGGGCTACGACTCCATCGACAGCCCCAGGGCCATCACGGCGCTCAAATACATGCTCCTCTGCAAAATAGTCCTCAACTCGTGAGTGGAGCCTCGAAGCCGGGCTTTTCCGGGGGGTTCGGGCTTGGAGGACACTGACCCGTCTCTCTTTCAGGCCCGAGGAGGTCCAAGCGCTGATCAGTGGGAAACTGGCCCTTCGATACACCGGACGGCAGGTGAGCAGAGGCCGGCGCCGACCGAACATCCGCGCCGTCGAAACAGCCGGTTTCCGTGGCGACGGTTCAGGAAAATCTCATCCGGAGTTTCTAATTTGCATAAATTGTAATCTCTCGACTCGTTTTCGGTAATCCGGCCCGATTTCTCCCCCGATGGTCTGAGCTTTTAATGTGAATTCCTCATTTTTAAGAGGTTTCTCAACCTAAAATAGCAGAAATTTGTGTGAAAAGTGAACAGTGACGTCTGAAGGCAGTTTCTTGTTCGTCCATAACCCGGCCACTCGGTCGTGTAGCCACTGAATCCCCTCTCCCCTGAGCCCGTCTAACCTTCAGGGCAGAGGAGCGAAGGACACTCCCTGAGCCGCTCGTCATTTGGGTTCCTCTGCCCTGCTCCTTCTTCCGCTGATGTTTCCCCCTTCTGTACAGACAGATGCACTTAAATGTGTGGCCCAGGCCAGCAAGAACAGATCGCTAGCAGACTTTGAAAAGGTAAGGCGCCGCCGCCAAACACCACCGGCCTCGACGTCACCGTCCGAGGTGTGTGCGCTCGCCGTGACGTCGTTGTGTGTGTGTGTGTGTGTCTCAGGCCCTCACAGAGTACAGAGCGGAGCTTAGGGACGACCCCATCATCAACACTCACCTGGCCAAACTCTACGACAACCTGCTGGAGCAGAACCTCATCCGGGTCATCGAGCCTTTCTCCAGAGTACAGGTAGGGAAGGCCGCGCCGCCATCTGCTGGAGGAAGCCTGCAGCTGCAGGGGCCGACCGGCGCCTATAAATATAGAATAACACACTAATATAGGAATAACATGAAATAAGAGCTTGTATTTTATTTTCTCAAGTGTATTATAAATATTTGTCCCCCACTTGGTCTCTCACTGGTTGTGCATGTGAGGAATTTCCAGCCCTTTTATTATGAATTAAATGCAAGGCCACTCAGACTGTTCACTTAATTCAGAGCCGCAATGGAATCTGATTGTGTGTGTGTGTGTGTGAGTGTGTGACCATGTCAATAGTGGCGGATCATTGAAAGGCTGCAGGGCTGAATCCCAGTTCGGCGTCTAACATGTTTGTGCTTCTGCTTTCAGATTGAACACATATCAGGTCTAATCAAACTCTCGAAGGTACGTCCTGCCGCCACCGCTCGACCCCCGTACCGTCCGTCGGTGTCCCTCACCGCCTCGTCTTTTGTTTGCAGGGAGACGTCGAAAGGAAGTTGTCGCAGATGATTCTGGATAAGAAGTTTCACGGTGAGTGGGTCTAAATCAGGTTAAGTCTAGACGAAGGCAAAGAGTTAAGAGCGAGGCTGACGAATCCCCCCGGCCCCCGCAGGGATCCTGGACCAGGGCGAAGGCGTGCTCATCATCTTCGAGGAGCCCCCCGTGGACAAAACGTATGAAGCAGCCTTGGAAACAATTCAGAACATGAGCAAAGTGGTGGACTCACTTTACAACAAAGCCAAGAAGCTGACATAGGTGAGCGCCGCCGGGGCGGAACGCCGCCGAATCCCTCCACACACCACCCACCTGTGACCCGTGAATTTGAAGGGACTTTTAACACATTTTCTTATAATTTCCTAGTCATCCATAGTTGCCTTTGACCCAAATTCATTTCCAGGTAATGCGTTTTATTTTTGTTTCCCCCCTTTACGTTTTTGTTTCAGAATTTAACAAATTTGATATTTGGTTATCTTGATTATTCATTGAGGTAAAAGCCAATACAGTTCTTCCCTTTTTAAATCCCTACCCCCTTTATCCCTTTGGGCCGAGATGCAACAAAAAACGCCTCCAGGAAATCAATCCTCCCTCTCGATGCAGTGGGTGAGGTTCCCATGCGCCCGCCGCGTGTTTGCGCCCCGTCGCCACTCATCGACCGCCGCCTTTGCGCTCGGCTAACGGCCCGTTTTCCTGTCTGTCCCCAGAGCAGAGCCCCCCCCCCTGCAGTGCAATGGAGGAACTGTGTGTTTGACCAGCGTATGTAACATTTTTAGAAGGGGACAAGGGAGAGCGACACAAAGTCCCACAAACTGCAGCATACAGGATTCCCCCATCGACCCCTCCCCCTCCCCCCAAATGGACAGTATCATCACTTCTCTCGTTTATTTGTTTTCGTTCTTTTCTTTTTTTTTTTTTTTTCTCCACCCCACCCCCTCCCCTCCTCTTTTAATTTTGATATCTCTTCAGGATTCTGTATAACACTCAGCGGCCAAAATCAGGCCATCAGGGAATATTGTACAACCACAATAAAAAGAAAAAAAAATATTGAAAGGATAAAGAATACATATATCTTTATATCTACGCCGAGGGCGGGGCGACCCGGCCTCGAAGTGACTCACTGCAACCTCAAAGGTTCAACTTTGACCTCTGCGGCCTCCGACTCTGCTTCCGACCACGAGTGCAGAGACGAGGCCTTCTCCTCTTCCTTTCTTTTTCTCGTCCATATCTTTCAGAAGCACACTGTTCAGTTTTTGGAAGGTTGTCTTACCCTTTGGGATACAGAATATTATGGTTTCCTTCTCGCTCTTGATTTTGTTTCCTCACCATATCAACGCCAACAGTTAAGCCCCGCCAGCTCCCCCCCCTCCCCCCTTCCCCTTACACTGTATTTCAGAAATGTATTAAAACTCACTCTGTTTTGGTTTTTTGGTTTTTGTGTTTTTGTTTCAAAGGAAAAAAAAAAAAACAAGAAAAGAGAACAGAATGGATGCCACATGTCTGCCCTCTCCTTCCCCCCCCCGTCCCTCCCCCTTTATGCTCATGTAAGTTTATAAACCTGGACAGGAAGACGTTTCACCACCAGTGCCACGTTTTTCGGCGCTTGTTTGCCTCGGTCGTCGGGGCGCGACGTGAAGACAGAAAGCGGAGACGAGACGGATCCGTCGCCTCCGAGTGTCAGCGAATCATCCCCGATCGAGCGAACTTCCATTGTTAGTTCCTAGCACTAGTGTGGTATGCTAGTAACCAAACAATTTGTATGGTTTTGATTTGGTTTTATTTTAATTTTTTCTGTTTTTTGGGGGTTTTGTTTTGTTTTTTTCCTCTCTTATAAAGACATTTTCAAAATAAATATTTTGTATTTTAAGGGTTTTTTTTTGGTCTTGTCTTGAAATTTCATCTTGGCAATTGTTTTCATTTAGCACGACTGAAAAACGGCAGTGAGAATTTGAACAAACACTTGATGGAAATGAACACATACACACACACACACACACAAGTATGGGGAGAAAGTTTGTTCACCCCTTGTGTGAAAGCTAAAACACATTTATTATGTTTCGTAAAACACCAAATTTAAGCTACAAGGTACAGAAACTACCAACTAAACAGCTCTAGGGCCATTTTTTCCATAAACTGCTCACAGACAACGAAGTGAGCTGTACATCTGCAACTGTTCATTCATTGTCTGCAAGCAGGTCTAAAAAATCTACTTGAAGTTTTCATTCATTATAAGTGAAGATCATTAACTCAGTAAAAATCAAAAAAATTATATTTGGAACTGTGAGAACTGCCTGTGGTGAGCAAAATGATTAAAATAAGATTATATGCAAGAAAATGATAAATCTAATCATTAAAGGGTTTAATTCTCTTAAGAGCCCATTAAAGGGGCTTGTTGAAGTTGCCAATTTCATCTTTCTTTGGAAAAGTCCTTTTCTTGCTCCCCTGGTGTTAAAAATACAGGGTAAAAAGTGAAAATTCCATCTCAATTTGGATGAGAATAGACAAATTTTGGAATTTTAATTTTATGATGGGATAAAGTTATTCAACTTAAATGCATAGACTTTTTGTCATTTAAGACTGCAGATAATTTCGAATGGCGTACTATTAGATTATCTGAATGTTTAGATAATCATAAATTTCAAACACAAATTCTTCTTCTTCTTTCGGCTTTTAGGGGTCGCCACAGCGAGTCAACCTTCTTCATCTAACCCTATTCTCTGTATCTTCCTCTCTCACACCAACTACCTTCATATCCTCTCTCACTACATCCATAAATCTTCTCTTTGGTCTTCCTCGAGACCTCTTGCCTGGCAGCTCCAATTCCAGCATCCATCTACCAATATATTCTCTGTCCATGACCCAACCATCTCAGTCTGGCTTCTCTGACCTTCTCTCCAAAACATCGAACATGTGCCGTCCCTCTGATAGACTCATTCCTGATCCTATCCATCCTGGTCACTCCCAAAGAGAACCTCAACATCTTCATCTCTGCAACCTCTAGTTCTGCCTGCTGTCTTTTGGTCATTGGAACAGTTTCTAGTCCAAACATCATCGCTGGTCTCACCACTGTCTTGTACACCTTTCCTTTTATTCTGGCCGACAGTCTTCTATCACATAGTACCCCTGACACTTTTCTCCACCCATTCCAACCTGCTTGGACCCGTCTCTTCACCTCTTTTCCACACTCTCCGTTGCTCTGGACTGTTGACCCTAAGTACCTGAAATCCTCCAGCTTCTTGATCTCCACTCCCTGTAGCCTCACCGCTCCACCCGAGTTCCTCTCATTCACACACATATATTCTGTCTTGCTGCGACTAACTTTCATTCCTCTCCTTTCCAGAGCATACCTCCACCTCTCTAGATTTTCCTCTACCTGTTGTCTGCTCTCACTACAGATCACAATGTCATCGGCAAACATCATGGTCCATGGGGATTCCTGTCTAACCTCATCTGTCAGCCTGTCCATCACCATTGCGAACAAGAAGGGGCTCAGAGCTGATCCCTGATGGAGTCCCACCTCCACCTTGAACTTCTCTGTTACTCCTACAGCACACCGTACCAGTGTCTCACAGCTAGCATACATGTCCTGCACCAGTCTAACATACTTCTCTGCCACTCCAGACTTCCTCATACAATACCAGAGCTCCTCTCTTGGCACCCTGTCATATGCTTTTTCTAGGTCTACGAAAACGCAATGCAACTCCCTCTGGCCTTCTCTGTACTTTTCTATTAGCATTCTCAACGCAAATACTGCATCTGTCGTACTCTTCCTAGGCATGAAGCCATACTGCTGTTCACAAATGCTGACTTCTGCTCTCAGTCTAGTTTCCACTACTCTTTCCCATATCTTCATTGTATGGCTCATCAACTTTATCCCTCTGTAGTTGCCACAATTCTGCACATCCCCTTTATTCTTAAAAATAGGCACCATCACACTTTGTCTCCATTCTTCAGGCATCTTCTCACTCTCTAAGATCCTGTTGAATAATCTAGTCAGAAAATCTACCGCTGTCTCTCCTAGACACTTCCACACCTCCACAGGTATATCATCAGGACCAACTGCTTTTCCACTCTTCATCCTCTTCAATGCCTTCCTCACTTCACTTTTACTAATTTTTGCTACTTTGTGGTCTACGATAATCACCTCTTCTACCCTTGCCTCTCTTTCATTTTCCACATTCATCAGTTCTCCAAAGTACTCTTTCCATCGTCCCATCAGTCTTCTAGCATCTGTCAATACATTTCCCTCTCTGTCCTTTATCACCCAGACCTGTTGTACATCCTTTCCATCTTTATCTCTCTGTTTCGCCAACCTGTATAGATCATTCTCACCCTCCTTACTATCCAACCGAGCATACAAGTCATCGTAAATGTAAAAATTGCAAACGCAAGCGTAAATCAGCTCTGAGCCCCTTCTTGTTCGCAATGGTGATGGATAGGCTGACAGATGAGGTTAGACAGGAATCCCCATGGACCATGATGTTTGCGGATGACATTGTGATCTGTAGTGAGAGCAGACAACAGGTAGAGGAAAATCTAGAGAGGTGGAGGTATGCTCTGGAAAGGAGAGGAATGAAAGTTAGTCGCAGCAAGACAGAATATATGTGTGTGAATGAGAGGAACTCGGGTGGAGCGGTGAGGCTACAGGGAGTGGAGATCAAGAAGCTGGAGGATTTCAGGTACTTAGGGTCAACAGTCCAGAGCAACGGAGAGTGCGGAAAAGAGGTGAAGAGACGGGTCCAAGCAGGTTGGAATGGGTGGAGAAAAGTGTCAGGGGTACTATGTGATAGAAGACTGTCAGCCAGAATAAAAGGAAAGGTGTACAAGACAGTGGTGAGACCAGCGATGATGTTTGGACTAGAAACTGTTACAATGACCAAAAGACAGCAGGCAGAACTAGAGGTTGCAGAGATGAAGATGTTGAGGTTCTCTTTGGGAGTGACCAGGATGGATAGGATCAGGAATGAGTCTATCAGAGGGACGGCACATGTTCGATGTTTTGGAGAGAAGGTCAGAGAAGCCAGACTGAGATGGTTCGGTCATGTAAAGAGAAGAGATAGTGAATATATTGGTAGACGGATGCTGGAATTGGGAGCTGCCAGGCAAGAGGTCTCGAGGAAGACCAAAGAGAAGATTTATGGACGTAGTGAGAGAGGATATGAAGGTAGTTGGAGTGAGAGAGGAAGATACAGAGAATAGGGTTAGATGGAGAAAGTTGACTCGCTGTGGCGACCCCTGACGGGAAAAGCCGAAAGAAGAAGAAGAAGAAGCAAACGCAAGCGTAAATAAACGCGGCTTGCGTGATGACGTAATGACGTAACCTGCGTCTGAAGAGCCCGCCTCTTGACTGCGTCACCAAATAAGCACTTTTCCTGTCAGAGTGAAAAAAAAAAGAGAAAAAGAGGAGAAAAAAAAGAAAAACAAAGATGGCTACGTGGGTGAGTGTATCCCAAGTAAAATGTTTGAAACGGTTACTTTGAGTCTGTGTGACACGCTGTTTTGTTTTTAAGTAATTGAGACAAAGTCCGCGGTTGACAGTCGGCTAGGAGTTAGCTTGTGCGGCTATCACTACCTTTAGATTTAAATGATATTTATTTTCCTCACCGACTTTAAACTGGGTAAAAGTAAGTAAAATAAAGTAAAAATATACCCACGCCGCTCCCCACCGAACGGCCAGAATTTTTTGTACAGTACCGTCGAAAATGGTGCCTTGTTAAAAGGCTTAAAAAAACAAGTCAAATGTCGCGTCCCCTCGCCGGAGGAAGTGAAACTACTCCGAATCTTTCCCTCTATTTTAAAAAACAAACCAAAAGATACCGTCTTGAAATTCACTCATTTCCTTGTCACCTGACAGCATTTTTCCTAAGTTGTCAGCACTCCAGAGAGGAGTGGACGAAACTCCTAATTCAGCGGTTGTCTTATCAACCCGAGAAAGTCCAGAAATACCCGCACATTCTGGAGGCCAGGGAATGTCCAGCATATTCCTCTTTTTAGTTCAAAATACTTTCCAAACATTGCAAATTGATGAGACACACATGCTTGAAGTTCTGTGGAAGCTTGACAGATGGCAGACGTTATCATACACTGTGTGCACAATTATTAGGCAAGTGATTATTCCGACCATGTTATCTTCTTCTTCTTCTTCTTCTTCTACTTCTTCTTTCGGCTTTTCCCGTTAGGGGTCGCCACAGCGAGTCAACCTTCTCCATCTAACCCTATTCTCTGTATCTTCCTCTCTCACACCAGCTACCTTCATATCCTCTCTCACTACGTCCATAAATCTTCTCTTTGGTCTTCCTCCAGACCTCTTGCCTGGCAGCTCCAATTCCAGCATCCGTCTACCAATATATTCACTATCTCTTCTCCGTACATGACCGAACCATCTCAGTCTGGTTTCCGACCATGTTATCATTATTCCATAATTTCCAACTCCAAGGTGCATAATTATCAGGCGGATTCTTCTCCTCGGGAAAAATGGGCCAAAAAGTAGATATAAGTGACTGAAAATTATAAAAAGCCTTTCACCGGGATCTTGAAATATCTTAGATATTGATGCGTGATTACAGAACCATTAAACGTTTTGTCGCAAATAGTCAACAGAGCTGCACGAAACGTGTCGAGAAGAAAAGAGGCAAATTAACCGCCAAAGATTTGAGAAGAATCGAACATGAAGCTACCAGGAAGCCACTATCCTCCTATACTTGCAACCTACCTGGAGTGTGAAGAAGTACACGGTGTTCAGTTCTCAGAGACATGGCCAACGTAAGAAACGCTGAAACCCGACCACCTCTGAACAAGACACATAAGTCGAAACGTCAAGAATGGGCTGAGAAATATCTGAAGATGGATTTTTCAAAGGTTTTGTGGACTGATGAGATGAGTGACTCTTAACGGAACAGATGGAGGGGACGTGGTTGGACCAGTAACGGACACGGAGCTCCACTCAGACGCCAGCAAGGTGAAGGCGAGTTACTGGTATGGGCAGATATTATTAAAGAGCTAGTTGGACCTTTCGGGCTTGAAAATGGACTCCAACTCTCAGACCTACTGCCGTTTTTAGAGGACACTTTCTTCAGGCTGCATCTCTGATTTTTCTGCAAGACAACACTCCATCACATGCACTAAAGTAGTCCACTGCGTGCCTTAAAGATGAAAAACGAATGACATGCCCCCTTCTTCACCAGACTTTAACCCTACTGAGAACTTTTGGACCCTTCTTCAGGAAGACATTTACAGTGAAGATAAACAGTAGACCTCTCTGAACAGTGTCTGGGAGGCTGTGCTCACAGCTGCACAAAATAAACAAGAAAGATGGGAAAATATTTGTTTTTCATTTAGTTGCATCATAATTCTGCACACTAAGAGTTGCCCTAATAATGGTGTGCATATAGATATTCTGTTAAGAATGCCAAAACTTCATTTTCACAACTTAAATGTTCAGGTTTGAGGATTTATTACCATTTTGGATTGACCAAGAGCACTGTAGTTGTAACAAAATTAATCCTGAAAAATACAGCTTGCCTAATAATTGTGCACGCAGTGTATGTCAGCAGCGGTATGGTTTCATGGAGTGCCGTGGAGTCAGTGGAGGCAGGAGAAGCCGTGCCTCACCTGCCAATCTTGGAAAGAAAAAAATAGAAAATGGGAAAAAAAATCAAACGGTATATTCATCAGTGATTTGCACTATAAAGGTTAACTTCACCAGTTTTCGATTTTTTTTTCTGTTGTTTTTATCAACAACTGTATGTGTGTTACTAGTTTCTTGTGCTGACTGATTATAAAATGGCTGTGAAGAGCTTCTAAGTGAGGCACACAGTTCTCCTTCCTCATGACAGGGGGTGCTCGTGATTCCAGGGATTCCTCTTGCGACTCCTCGACTAAGCAAGCTAGAGTTGGTGAATAATGGTGAATTAGCTACTTTGTAGGGTTCATATGTTTGTAAATGTGACTGTGATAAAGTCAGTGCCTCACCAGCCATGAACCTCACTGGTTTCATGCCAGGAAAGAGTTCTACGGATGCAGTATTTGAGACGGCTTTTGATTAAAATACTCATTTACAGATTTCAAATGTGCATTTTCCATAAAACTCCCAAGTCTCTGTGATCACGTCTTTCCGAAAGGGACCGATAAAACCATGATATATCGGGTCATGATATAACGACAGGAAACATGCGCAGCCTGGTAACCGTAGCAACAGCAAGTCAGTCAGCGAAGTTTTGCGGTGAAGCCAAAGTTGACGGCTTTCGTGTGTCCAGGTGATGCGAACGGTGAGATGCCCAACGGACGAACTGTCGCTCACCAACTGCGCCATCGTCAGCGACAAGGATACGCAGTTTGAGCGGTGAGTCCTCGCTCTCCACCTCCGTTCTTCCTCCTTCCTTCGCCTCCTTCTTGACTGTCTGTCTCCGCGCAGACACGTGGTCGTACGAACCCTCAACCACAAGTACGTTTTCACCCTGAAGAAGCACGGTAACGTCGACGGCGGCGCCATCGGCTTCAGTCTGCCACAGGTAGGACTCCACTTCTAGGGGTGTGGAGGGAAGGGGGGCTCGCCATGCTGGGAGAGACGCTCTAGAATATATCGCCATATCTCCAAGCACGTGTGCTTTTGTTTTGTTTTTTTTAAAAAGAAATTATACATGGCTCAAAAAAACAAAGGGAACACTAAAATAACGCATTCTCGATCTGAATGAATGAAATCTTATTATTAAATACTTTGTTCTGTACATAGTTGAACGTGCTGAAGACAAAATCGCACAAAAATGATCAATGGAAATCAACTATATTAACCCATGAAGTGTAAAAACACACTCCAGGCTGATCCAACTTTGATATAATGTCTTTAAGTCTAAGACCTTAAAACACTTGCTAGCCTTAACTTTGACACTTTATATTTTATTGTATTTCTTATTCTCCTCCTTCCTACTATTATCTATTATTGTTATGTTTTACTTGAAACTCTGGCACAACAATTTCCTTCGGGATAAATAAAGTTATTCTTATTCTTAAAACAAGTCCAAATGAATCAGGGTTGCCTTCTACGTGAACAGTTTGATTTCATTTGACTTGGAGTTACATTGTGCTCTTTAAATGTTCTCTTTATTTTTTTGAGCAGTATATATTTCTGGAGCAGACTTTTATCGCAATGTTCAACCAGCTCCACCCGGCGTCGATGAAACGTCAATTCGATGTCGGAAATATGAGAATCCGACATCAGACAAACATGGAGTCAGCGTCAGAAAGACCTCAGAATGAAAAGCCGGTTGATGTTAGATCTTTAAAACCCCCAGCATGAGGGGACGCCATCTTGGCTCTTTGTGTTGACGTTTGTAGTTGAGAGTTAACCTCTTATTTAGGCCATGACCTAAATCGGTGGTCGATATCGGACATCCTGACGCTGACCAATCTGAAATGGCATCCCGCAAACGCACGTTGGCTTCCACGATCAAAGAAACGCCTGAATTGTGAATTTGTATTTTTAATGTATATGTTTATATAAACCTCCTGGCCTTTTGTTGTTGTTTTTTTTTGTCTTTGCCTATATCTTTCTGCCTAACACTCCTGTCCTCTGCTTGCCTTTCTTTCCCCAATAACCTCTGCAGCCACGCTGGAGCACAGGTACTCCCCGCTGTGACTCCCCCTACCTGAACAAATACAAATAAATAGGACATTTCATTTCATATTATTTCTTAAATAATATTTGTCCCCTCCCAGGAAAAAACATCATGGTATTCATATGTCTGTTTTTGTTTTGACTGAGATCTATATAATGATATCAACTTTAATATCAAAATAAATCCCCTCTGAGAGGTACACCTTTTTTGAATTGTATTTTAAAAATATTCTGATGTGACCTGTTAAATGTAATGTTTAAAACCCCTTCCTGGTTTTTCTGCTCTTTTCCCTGCCTGCCTATCATTTCTTGCAAAAAAACATTAATAAGGCTGATTTTCAGTTAATTTCCTACTCAATAACCTGTGTGTGTGTGTGTGTGTGCGTGCATGCATGTGTGTGTGAGATGTGTCGTGAACATGACGATAAGCTTCGCGACTCATCAAAATGGCAGCTCAGTTCCCACACGTTACCCTGGCAACAGTACGCTGTCAGTCAAGGGAAATATCCAGGCGTTGAACTCACACCGCGTCACTTTGTTTTCAGAGGAAGTGGGCGGGACTTTCAATCGGACAGGAGATTCAAGGTGAGCTTGTTGGATTCCCGGATTTCCCATTTTCATCCTGGAATCCCCTCGATGATGCTTTCTCATGTTCGAATCCAACTTTATGGAAACTCACAGGTCACACAGTTCTGTCACTGTTAGGCCACATTAACAAAGGAAAAACACAAGCTGTCGTAATACATTGGTGTGAGAACCATCCCTTCTAGCTTTGTGTCTAGTTGCTGCTAGCTTCTCTCAGCCCTGTTTATTCCTGAGTTCACTTTCTTCTCAGCATCTCATAGATTCTTCCCAGCTTCTTAGCTCCTTTCCCGCTTCTCTAAGCAACTTCCTAGCTTCTGTTTGAGTCTTTTCTACTTCTATTAGTGCTTCTTCTCAGCTTTTCTTGGCTTCTGATAGTTTCTTCCCAGCTTCTATCAGCTTTGTCTCAGCTTCTCTTAGCTTCTGCCCAACTTAGCATTTTCCTAGCTTTGCTTAGCTTATGCTAGCCTCTTTCCAGCCTCTCTTCACCCGCTCTCAGCTTCATATAGCTTCTGGTAGTTTATTTCTGTTAGCTTCTCTTACCCCAGCGCCCAGCTTTGCTTAGCTTCTCCTAATTTCTGTACAATTTCTGTTAGCTTCTCTTACCTCCTCCCCCAGCTTTGCTTAGCTTCTGCTAATTTCTTTATAATTTCTGTTAGCTTCTCTTTCCTCCTCTTTAGCTTCGCTTAGCTTTTGCTCATTTCTTTATAATTTCTGTTAGCTTCTTCTTAGCTCACCTCCCACTTCTCTAAGCTACTTCCCAACCACTGTTAGCTGTTATTTTGCATTTCTTCCCAGCTTTGCTTAGCTTCTACTAGTTTCTTCTCAACTTCTGTTCACTTCGTCTTAAATCCTTCATAGTTTCTGAGTTTCTTCCCAGCTTCTATCAGCTTTGTTGAAGCTCCTCTTCAGTGAGCCTCTTTCCAACTTCTATTAGGTTCTCTTAACTTCTCACTTCACCTCTGCCAGTTTCTTTCCATCCTCTCTTAGCCTCTAGCTTCTTCCCAACTTTGCTCGGCTTCTGCTAGAAAGGAAAGGAAATCTGAACAGATGTGATTGTCACTGTGAAATTTTATGAAAGCAGTAATAAATACATGGAGGATTAAATAGTAGATAATCCAATGCCAGTAAATAAAGTCACCCAGGGGAAGCCTACAAACATTTTAACGTCCAATAAGAATGAAGCTGGATCTGACGGCGCCTGATGGTCTTTCCTCCTCAGTGTACAACTACAGCTTCGACAAGTCCAAGCAATGCATCAGCACCATGACCCTGGAGATCGACTTCCTCCAGAAGAAGAGCGTGGACAGCAACCCCTACGACTCGGACAGGTTGGCGTCCGAGTTCATCCAGCGCTTCAACAACCAGGCTTTCAGCCTCAACCAGCAGGTGCCGCCGCCGCCGCTGATTCATTTCTTAATTTCATAGTGATAGCTTTTTGTGTTCAACTCAAATATCTTTACTCCCTGTATTTGCCAGCTGGCCTTCAGTTTCAATGATAAGCTGTTCGGCCTGGTGGTGAAGGACATGGAGGCCATGGACCCCAGCATCCTCAAGGGAGAGAACACCTCTGGGAAGAAAGGCGGGGTAAGGAACGGCGCTCACGTTCCCCGCGGCGGCGAGGAGCCCGAAGCATCGCGCCTCTGACGGCCGTCCTGTCCTTCCGTCTCCGCAGATTGAAGTGGGTTTGCTGCTGCCTGACAGTCAGGTGATTTTCGAGAAGGCGGAGAGCTCGTCCATGAGCCTGACGGGTGAGTGTCAGTCACATGTCTGGCAGCAGGTCGGCAGGCCAGGCTCCAAAAAGCCCAATACTTCTGTCCTCTATCAGTTAGTGGAGATAGTCAGGAAATCAAACCGCTGAACACAAGAGGGTGCCACAGAGCTCTGTTTCACTCACTGGATCAGCAGTTTGAAAGTGACTTCAATTGTCATCTTGTCAATCTGGAATTAACAGGTACTCTGATATCCGTCTGGTCCACAAAATCTTACATAACGCCGTCCCACCTCCTCTTAAGACCTTCATCAAGCCTCGCTCCCAACTCACAAGTCGAGTGCTAAGATTGGTGTCTAGGGGAGACTGCAATGTTCCTAAAAGAAAGTCTGCCTTTTCTAAATCTGCCTTTTCCTGTAAAGCCATAAAAGAATGGAATGGGCTTCCGGACAATCTTAAGAACATGACTGATTTTCACACCTTTACACGGGCCGTTAAAAATTGGATTCTGGAGCTCCAAACATGCTCACACTAACAATGCCAGACGGGTATTTTGCCATCAGATGACCAAAGTAACAATATCACAACAATATCACAACAATAGCACTTTCAACTTGAAAAATACATGTTTTATTGCCTGTTTATATATTGTATAGTTATTTTATTGCCTATCTGTATATTTTATATATATTGTCTATTTTATACAGTTTTATATTTGTATTGTCCAGGACTACAGATGGAAATTAGCTATGAGCTATAATCTGGTACAAACATCTCTGCCTCTGTGCTTAATGTAGTTGTACACTGTCCTAATAAACTTCTAAACAAACAAAAAAACACGAAAAAAATCACAACTTGCTGAAAAATGTATTGCCATTTTGGTCCATAAAAATGACCTCAAAATGACCCCACTAAAAATCTAGAAAGAAACTACCTGAAAAAGAATGTGTTTGAGGAAAGCATATTAAGAAATAACCTTGGACGACTGAAAATATCCTAAATGTGAGAACTAGATAATCTGGTCTGCGACTGCACACAGCTGAAAAAGGTTCAGACTAGAATTTAGTCAAGAAGGATTAAAGAAACCAGTTCAGAGACAAACTGGGTTTAGAGCTGCAAAATTAAAATGGATGAATTTAAAACTGTGACGTTTTCTGAATTTAAATTCTCTGTGTGTTAAATAAAAAAAAAAAGTTTCCTGTCCTAGAAAATGTTTTGATACTGGCAAATGTCAGTTCTGGGTTTGGACACAGGGGGGCAGCCTGCACCTGTTTTACCTGTCACCTGGTTCTCGATGATGTTCCCCCTCTCAGGCCGATCCAAGACCCGAGAGTCTCGCCAGTCCATCATCAGCCCCGACTGGAACTTCGAGAAGATGGGCATCGGGGGTCTGGACAAGGAGTTTTCCGACATCTTCCGCCGGGCCTTCGCGTCGCGGGTTTTCCCCCCGGACATCGTGGAGCAGATGGGTGAGTCCCCTTCTGTCACCGATCCTGACGTTCACCCCAAAAATATGCGGCGCAGCGTTCAGCGCTTCTGCCTCGCATCAAGAAGGAAACCCGGCTCCACCTCTTCTCTGTGGAGCCTCCACGTTCTCCCCGTGTCTCTTTTGGAGGTTCATCGGAGACCCTGAATGGTCCAGATGTGAATGAGAGTGAATGGTTGTCTGACCTTTGACCTCTCACCTTATGACAGCTGGGAGAGGCTCTGGCCCCGAGTGCAGGATACGTGGTAAAGATGATGAATCAATTGATGACCAATTAACTTCTCATGGGACAGCTTTTTTTTTTTTGAGGGTGCAGCAGTGAAACTGACATTTATGCATCATTAGTCGTATAAGTTAGGGATTCTCCTCACGCCCGGTGAGTCAGGGGTGAGTAAAAACCCTGGCAAACCTTGAAAGTTGGGGGTTCGCCTCCTAGAAAGGGCAGCGGCTGATTTGAATTGAGCGCCGGCATAATCATGACGCCGCGTTTATGACTCACGGCGTGCACGCGCCGCCTGCATCGCTGCTGATCCTCGACAACACATGTGAAAACCTATCTCTGAGCTTCGGAAAACACTGTCTGTTGAAACTGCAGACAAACGCACACACACACACACACACACACACGACGCGCCCAACAGTGCCGGCGTTGTGAGACGACCTTTTAGCTGCTGGTGTGCAGGAGCCGGCCTTTGGCTGCGGCCAGCTGGCTGCTGCCATGAGATGGCCTGCTCTGATAGAGCGTCCCACTAAAGGTAGGGCTGTAATTGGCAGGCAGAGGTGGGGGAGTGCAGGTGCTGACACCCGGGGTGTGTGTGTGTGTGTGTGTGTGTGTGTGTGTGTGTTGGAGCAAATCGTTTGGTTTCGCCGGGCCTCCTGCGCAGCAGAAGCTGGCAGAAACTGCAGCCTGATTGCGTTCTGTTTTCTGACGCAAGTGTTTGAAAAAAAAAGAAAAGAAAAAAAGCTTCTCCCCACCCCCTTACAGGAGCAGCCCCACCTGCCGTCCCCGGCTGCTTCTCCTTCAGCAGCCCCAAATGGCAGCTCAGATGGTTATCTCCACCAGGGCGAGGGGTCTGTCTCTATTAGTCTGGGCTAAATGTCACTGAGCAGGTGCAAAAGGCCGTCCATTATGAGACCCGCGGTGTAAACCTGCTGGAATAGAGAGCCGAGGGTCGACACCTGAGGTAGGACGAGAACCAGAGGAGGAGGGAGAGCAACTGCAACTCCTGGAGGATCGCAACTCAGATCTCCGAAACATAAATGAGCTTATATTTAGGGATGTTTAAAACGTCGGTTTTACAACAGTTGGTTGAGAAAGTAGTTCTGGCTCGGTGTAGTTGGAATCATGAGCCGAAATGATAGGATTATAGAAGTTTACTTTAAAAGTGGACATAGCTGAAACATAGCTTCCTGTCCAGACCCCAAGTGAAATATGTTTTTCACCCGAAATGGCCGGATCAAATCGACGACGACGGCTCTTACGAAATGTAACTTCCTGTTCCGTGTGGTTCTGGTGCGAGGCGACGGGCTAGCGACTTTTAAAACGCTTCTTTTCTGAATGGAGTTCAAGCCGATGGGGCTCCATGGAGACGTCAAGGCTTTTGGCCCCTTTTGGGTCGGCAGACGTCGCTCTGTCAAGCCAACTTATTTGTCCGATCCCTCCGACACGCGGCTCGGCATCAGGCGGATCAGACACGACGGTAAAATATTTGAGCGATCTACCGAAACCCCCCCCAGTCAATGCAATGAAATCCTCACAGAATGTCATCGGCCAGAACGTCAGATGCGATTTTTGAACTTTGTCCGCGACGGAGACGACTCGATCTATATCAGTGTCGAATTTACATTTAAACAAGGCAGAATGTCAAAGCTCAGCTAATTTCACCGCGCGGGTCGCCGCCGTGCCATTTCATACTTGTAATTACATAACCGCCGCTGCTTAGTTAACATTTTCCAAACATGTGATTAAAAATCCTCTGTTCGGTCTCTACCAAACAAAGTTACGGGCTTAAGATAATTAGTAGAAACATCTGCTGGATTTGTGAGTTTCTCGTCAAGGTCAGTGCTCTGTGGTCGCGTGTCTGTCTCCAGGCTGCAAGCATGTGAAGGGAATCCTTCTCTACGGACCCCCGGGCTGCGGTAAAACCCTGATGGCACGACAGATTGGCAAGACGCTGAAGGCGCGGGAGCCAAAGATTGTCAACGGCCCCGAGATCCTCAACAAATACGTCGGGGAGTCTGAGGCGAACATCAGGAAGCTGTTTGCAGATGCGGAGGAGGAACAGAAGAGGGTGAGGATACACCAACACGTGACACAATCTGACAGGAATAGACGCAATATTTGCTTTTCATCAGCGACCAGTAGCTTGTAATAAGCGCGACGTAGATGCTGCCATGTTTATTACATCATCAAGAATCTGGTCACCGCAACTATTATGAAGACAAACACCAGACATGTGTGTGTTTTCTTAGAAAGGCTCTTTAGTATTTCTGAATGTATCATAAACCGTCGACGCGGCTTCGAAATTCAGGAGAAAACAAAACAAACGGAGCGCTGGCAGGATAGCGAGCAGAGAGTGAAGAACCTTCAGAGATCCAGGTGATATTTAGGCACCGTGACGCGTTTAAGGGTCTTAAACTTCAGTCAGACCAACACAGAAACTCATTTCTCCAGGGGAGGACAGATCTGCCCTTTAAGTCACACACTGCTCTGGTAAAGGTGTGTGTGTGTGTGTGTGTGTGTGTGTGTGTGTGTTTGGTGGCGGTGGTGGTGGTGGGGTGACGGTGATGCACTGAAACCCAGCAGTGATGTTTGGTTCAGACGGTGAGACAGTGGGGTCGGGCCTCACTCTTCACCACCTAATGAGGGGCTGGGCTCTCTTTGACCTCACGTTAGGACCCTCCCTCCACACACACACACACACACACACACACACACACACACACACACACACACACACAAGGTGTAATATCCAGTGTGTATCCATCCAGTGTGTAAAACAGCTGCACACCTGCTTTAAATGCTAAATCTGAGCCTGCAGACAAAGCTACCTTAAATCGCCTCAATGAATTGACTGCAACTTACTTTACTCTGAGTAACCGTGGCAACAATAACCGCAACTCAAACCCTCCTGTCTAGTAGGAACTGACCACAGGTGATTCCGGTCAAACACCAAATGTTTACAGGAATTGGCGTTTTTGATTTTGCGTAGCGGCGAGTCCTTCGGGGGCGTGCGGGAGGGGAGCAGTTCCATAAATCTGAGTGTAAACACTTTTCGATAAATCCCGTCACAATCAAGGAGGTTTTCAGCGACACCGGCCGGGTTTCCGCCCCGTCAAGACCCGTGACATAACGGGCAGACGCTCTCCGCTCAATCTGATCTTAATCAGCAACATGTTAAGCGCTGGCACTTCTTTTTTTTTTTTTTTCATAGCCGCAATTTATTAGACCTGGCAGGGAAGATAACGGCGAAGAGCTGGTTACACCGAATGAGAAATGGAGACGAGTGGGTGGGAGGGGAAAAGGGGAAGAGGGGAATAATTTATTTGGTGCCCCGGAGCTGAGGAAGAACCACGGAGTCAGCTGGTTTCGGAGCGAAGGACCCCGTTAGAGGTTAACAAAATAAATGGTCGGACCGCAAATGAGAGGCAAGAATGTGTTTGTGTTCACATGAGGCGACGCTCGAACAAACTCACCTATTTATAGCCGGGTTAACTCTGTCCCCGCCGGCCCCAGGTGACAGAGGCTCCGGGGACGTCTGTTCAGAGCCAACGCTTAGGGACGAGGCCCGGAACGCCGACGCGCCGCTTCCACGTCGGGGGGGGGAGGGGCGCTCGTAACGGGAACCCGACCGGTCGACGCGCCGACGAAGGGTAGAACTAGAAAATGAGGTGGATAATTGTGGTCAAAACGCCACTGCGGGCAGAACGGACGCTTCCTCTGTGTTTAGTCTGAGCGAGTCCAAAACCTCGGGGGGGTTCGAAGAGTCTAAACCCCCAATTGGAAATGAAGCTGAAACAAAAAAGTAGGGGCTGCGAACACAACCGCCTTTCTGCAACAAGATTTCGGGTTCTACTGCAGCGGCCGGCTGCACGACGAGCGGTACAAGCTGCAGGGTCCCGCGATAATTTTGAATTTGTGTTTTTAATATATATGTTTATATAAACCCGCCTTTTGTTGTTTTTTTTTGTCTTTGCCTATATCTTTCTGCTTAACACTCCTGTCCTCTGCTTGCCTTTCTTTCCCCAATAACCTCTGCAGCCACGCTGGAGCACAGGTACTCCCCGCTGTGACTCCTCCTACCTGAACAAACACAAATAAATATGACATTTCATTTCATCTTATTTCTTAAATAATATTTGTCCCCCCCGGGAAGAAACATCATGATATTCACACGTCTGTTTTTGTTTTGACAGAGATCTATATCATGATATCATTTTTAATATTAAAGTAAATCCCCACTCAGAGGTACATCTTGTTTGAATTGTATTTAAAAAAATTATCTGATGTGACCTGTTAAATGTAATGTTTGAAACCCATTCCTGGTTTTTCTGCTCTTTTCCCTGCCTGCCTATCATTTCTTGCAAAAAAAAAAAACATTAATAAGGCTGATTTTCAGTTAATTTCCTACTCAATAACCCATGTGGTGTGTGTGTGTGTGTGTCGGGGGGGTTAAGGCCGACGGAGGAGCTCTTCCTCTCAGACGGTGCTACCAGCCGCACGTTGTAATTTCCAACTGGCTGCTCTCGCTCAGAAAACATCATGACCCAGCGACCAAACCGCCGCTCAGAAAGCAGTCACATCGTATTTTGGGGCGGCGGAGCGTGTTTCTGTGACAGCGTTACACGGTAAAATGCAGTCTGGGCAACCCTGCACGCTCCCCGCTTCGCGTGTTTGCGATGACTAAATCTATTAAACGCTGTCATATTAAAACCAGAAGGTGAGCCAGTTAGTCTCTTCCAATTTCGCTCGGGGTTCCCACAAACTCCCTCAAAAATTCCCTGGCCTTTCACATTCTCGCTTCGAAGAAAAAAAAATCAGGCCTGAGGTTTTGGTGCGAGCGAGCGGATAGCGCATTGTGCTGCTGCAGAAAAGCCCGAGGCGCGTCTCACGACCTCACTTTTTATCTCGTGCTGTGTTTTTACACTAAAGTGCTGAAATCATTAAAACCGCCTGGTCTTTGGACGTCAAAGCACAGGGTACTAAGATGCAAATTAGGTGGATCTGAGGGTGGTTTTGGATGTCGTCGCCTACCAGTGTGTCACTTTTAAGGATATCCGTCAGAAACATCAACACTCGTGATTCTAGATTGGCGCCGTAAGTGCCAGATCTATGCGGGTGAGGCTAGATCTACGCTAACAATGCTAGATCTGTGCTAACAATGCTAGATCTACGCTAAAAATGCTAGATCTGTGCTTATGTTGCTGGATTCGCCCTAACAATGCTAGATCTGCGCAAACAATGCTAGATCTGTGCTAACAATGCTAGATCTGTGCTTATGTCGCCGGATTTGTCCTAACAATGCTAGATCTGTGCAAACGATGCTAGATCTGTGCAAACGATGCTAGATCTGTGCTAACTATGCTAGATCTGCGCTAATAATGCTAGATCTGCGCTAACAATGCTAGATCTGCGCAAACTAAGCTAAATCTGTGCTAACAATGCTAGATCTGCACAAATTATGCTAGATCTGTGCTAACAATGCTAGATCTGCACTAACAATGCTAGATCTGCACAAATGATGCTAGATCCGGGCTAACAATGCCAGATCTGCGCTAACAATGCTAGATCTGCGCAAATGATGCTAGATCCGTGCTAACATGCAAGATCTGCGCTAACAATGCTAGATCTGCACAAACGATGCTAGATCTGTGCCTCCTTCGCTAGATGAACTTTGCTACATCTCGGTCCTTGAGTGCTGACACCGTGGTGAGGTTGTCAGCGTGTCTGAGATGATGTTGCCGAGCAACACAAAACTACTGAGGAGAAAATCCCACGCGTACTTGTAGTTGTGCTACATGTTGAAAGCAGTGCTAATCACACAGCGAGCGTTATCACTCGTTAACCATTCCTGTCGTTCACGCCGCCTCCACCTGCCGCCGATCAGCTGGGCCCCAACAGCGGCCTCCACATCATCATACTGGACGAGATCGACGCCATCTGCAAGCAGCGCGGCAGCATGGCGGGCAGCACCGGCGTGCACGACACCGTGGTCAACCAGCTGCTGTCCAAGATTGACGGGGTGGAGCAGCTCAACAACATTCTGGTTATAGGTGTGGAGGTTTTTTCATGACTTTTCTAGAATGGGGGAGGGGGGTTTAGAAGTTTAATGCCATGTCTGAAGGTCCGCTCTTCACCTCCGCCAGGTATGACCAACAGGCCTGACCTGATCGACGAGGCCCTGCTGCGGCCAGGACGACTGGAAGTCAAGATGGAGATCGGTGAGGGAACCGGCTGGAGATGTCACGCGCCGGAAGGAGTCGATCGGCGATGGAATTCAGCTCAAGGATATTCCTCCATCTCTTCCTCCAGGGTTACCAGATGAAAAGGGCCGCATCCAGATCCTCAGCATCCACACAGCCAAGATGCGGCTGAACAACCTGCTGTCCAAAGACGTGAACATCGAGGAGCTGGCGACGGAAACCAAGAACTACAGCGGCGCAGAGCTGGAGGGGCTGGTCAGGGCCGCCCAGTCCACCGCCATGAACAAACACATTAAGGTTAGCGGCGTGGATCGCTGTCCGGTTAGCGTGCAGATAATCAGAGAGCGCGCTAAGCGATTAAAACCGTAAACGTTTTTTAAAAATAAGTGTTCTGAATTGGGTTTCACCTGTGACTGAAATTTGCTGTCTGTGGATGGAGGGACACTTACACACTCATACACTACCACTGTGCTAAGCTAACCGTCAGGTAGGGGGCCCGACGAGACATCTTACATTCGCGATCCTGGTAAACAGTAAGTTGTGTGTGTGTGTGTGTTTGCAGCGTCCGTCAAGCGTTCTATCAGGTGTGCAGGTTTGTAGGTTCTGAGCTTCTCTCCCGCTAAATGTTGCGCCTCTGCGTCAGATATTGGAGGGTGTTGATATGTGATGACAGGGGGCTTCACTCGTACCCGACGGCGCTGACGTCCCTCCTCACCGCCCCCTCCCCTCCGTCGCTCCGTCTGACCTTTCGGCTCCGTTCTCGATCTGCAGACGCGTCATGTCATGGATCCCCGCTGTGTCTCACCCGTGTGTTGCAGGCCAGTAACACGGTGGAGGTGGATATCGAGACGGCGGAGAGGCTGCAAGTCAGCAGAGGGGACTTCATGGCCGCGCTGGAAAACGACATCAAGCCCGTGAGTGGACGATGAGGAAAATAAATAAAAACAAACGAGATATGCGACGCTCAAAAGACACGTCCAGATTTTAGGGTGACGGTGGGGACGCTCACCGTATTTAGTTTCCCCAAACTCCTCCCCCCGCCAGGCGTTCGGCACGAACCAGGAGGACTATGCCAGCTACATCATGAACGGGATCGTCCGATGGGGGGACCCCGTGTCGGCCGTCTTGGAACACGGCGAGCTGCTGGTGCAACAGACGAAGAACAGCGACCGCACACCGCTGGTGTCTGTGCTGCTGGAGGGTAAGACATATATACACGCACACACACACACACACACACACATAAAAGCGACCACACACTGCTGGTATCTGTGTTGCAAAATGACTATGATTAGCACGGGATTATCAGAAAATCCATGGCAAGTTACCAGTTAATCAGACAATAAGGTTTTTTTTTAAAGGTTCCCTGAATCTTGAAAATGTTCTTGGACTTCAAGGTCTTGGCATGGAAAAAAAAACAAAAACGTGTCCAAAAAAAAATAAAAAACATCTCAAAACATCGGTCTTGGTACCAACAGGCCCGCCTAACAGCGGCAAGACGGCGCTGGCGGCCATGATCGCCGAGGAGTCCCGCTTCCCCTTCATCAAGATCTGCTCCCCGGACAAGATGATCGGACACTCGGAGATCGCAAAGTGCCAGGCCATCAAAAAGGTGACGGGACGCGTCTCGTTGTGGCATCCCATAATACCCCCATCCTCGGGGTTTGCCTTCAAAACATTTTTCTGTCTGAAAGATATTTGAAGATGCCTACAAGTCCCAGCTCAGCTGCGTGGTGGTGGATGACATCGAGCGGCTGCTGGGTAAGAGCGGGGCCAACTGAGCGCGTGCGGCACCGCCGCCGCCATCTTGGAAATCCTAATAACCCCCCCTCGGCTAATGTGAGCGTGTTTCCCGCCGCCGCTCAGACTACGTCCCCATCGGGCCTCGCTTCTCCAACCTGGTGCTGCAGGCGCTGCTGGTGCTGCTGAAGAAACCCCCGCCAAAGGTAAGGGGTTGCGACCGGCAGGGGGGGCGGTGCTGGTCCTGGGGCGTCCTGAAGGGGGCAGCAGAAGACACCACAGGGCCCCTGGTGCTGGTGGTGCTGGTGGGGTGGAGGAGTTTTGAGGCCTGTTGTACTGGTGGTGAATGGCGGTGGTTGAGAGCCATTTCTCATAGCTTCTTTATTGCTTGTTGTCTGTGTGTGTGTGTGTGTGTGTGTGTGTGTGTGTGTGTGTGTGTGTGTGTGTGTGTGTGTGTCTGTTGTTTGCCGGGTTTGTGAATGAGAGCGCAGCCCCACTACGTGGCTGCATGAGAAGTGGCGCTGGGCCGGGCGCTGAATGCCTGGCCGCGCCGCTCCTCCGGGGTTGTAAAGCGCTGGGCCCAGCGGGGTGCCTGGGGCCGGGGGAGGCCGGGGGGAGGCCGGGGGGAGGCCGGGGCGACACGGAGGAGAATGGGCTCTGTGAGAGAGCCAGGACCTGGCAGCGCCGCCGCCTGTGTGGCACCTCATCTGCATGCAGCATCGCAACCCCCCACGCCATGGGGGGGCAGCCGGCAGCCATAATCCCCCTGTCTCCTCGCCACTCCTCGGCCTCGGCCTCTCCTTCTCCCGCTGGTCCTCCTCCAACTGGACGGCTTAGAGCCGCTACAATTATCTCTCTTCTCCTCTTTCTCCCCCGCTCATGTTTGTCTCCTCCGCTGGTCGTCTTCTGCCGGCCTCCGGGAGGCTCGCCGGAGGAGGGGGTGTCCTCCTCCATGGCGGTCGACGGCGCGTAGCCGGAGATCTTTGGGACTATCGATCCCCCGTCCCGTTGTCAGAACACACAGCTGTTCGCTTCAGGTGTTTTCTTTCCTACGTGTGAAAGTCCACTGTCAAATACAGCTCTGGCTCCGCATCATGTATTGATCGATCGTACACGGATAACTTGATCTAAGTCACACACACACGCATTACTGGGGCTGGAAGTGGATCAATTACAACTCAGTGTATTGATCGAGTTCCGGTTTTCCCGAAAGAGGAGGGCGAAAGGACGAAGGTCTGAGGTGGAACCTGCGTGTCTTCCAGGGCAGGAAGCTGCTGATCATCGGCACCACCAGCCGCAAGGACGTCCTGCAGGAGATGGAGATGCTTCACACCTTCAGTACCTTCATCAGCATCCCCAACATCTGCAGGGGCGAGCATCTCGTCGAGGCGTTGGAGGTGACTCTTGCACACACACACACACACTAATTTCTTATTGTTAATTAATAAAAGTGTTTACATTTTCCCCGACCTTGTCATTTACTGTTTATTTTTCGAAGAATTTTTAAATATTGTCGAAAGTAAGAATAAAGACATCCTTTTCTGATGAGAAAACCAAACCTACCCAATGTTTTCCTTATTTTTCTCTCAAATTTGAAATCTCAAGAAATCCTGGGTAAAGCTCAGGACTGAAACGTGTGTGTGTGTGTGTGTGTGTGTGTGTGTGTGTGTGTCCTCTGCAGCTGCTGGGCAGCTTCCAGGAGAAGGAACGGGCCGAAATCGCCAAGGCGGTGAAGGGCCAGAACCTGTGGATCGGCATCAAGAAGCTGCTGGTGCTGATTGAGATGGCCGCCCAGGTGAGGGTTGTGTTACCGCGGCGTCACATCCAACACACACCGCCGACCCCGAGGCGGTCGTTACACTAAGTGGAAAAAGAAGATGAGCGCGGAAAAGTTGGGTTGGCGAAGGAGGCGCGCAAATCTGGGCTGGTTTCTGCGGTAACGCTGTCAATTCAGCGACGTAAAGGTGATGAATCTCCATCAAGCCCCGAGTCCAAACTCTGCTCTGCGTCCGCCGACACCTTCCGATTGTCCGAGGAGGACTCGGGCCCGCGATTGTGTTCTTCATCCCGCGTTCCAGTCTCGTTTTGTCCCCCCCGCCCCCTCCCCCGTCCTGCGGTCCTCCTCCACATCTGGTTAGCAGTCGGCGAGGGCCGTCTGTGTCGCGAAGGGCCGCCATCAATCAGCGGGGGCGAAGAACGGCGCGGCTCCGCCCGTGATTTGTCGAGCAGAACCGTCCGGAACATTTCTGGGTCGCGCACCCCCTCGTCGGATGGTCGCCGTCCAACTCGCTCATAGTTGTGAAACCATGTTCTGGAGCGGCGTTCCAAGTTACACTCACGTGGTCGGACGCTTGCAGGAGCAGGCACACACACACACACACACACACACACACACACACACTTGCATACTGGAGAGGGAGAAACTGAAAAAAAAAAATCCTGGGATTCTCGGATTGTTTTGGCAGGGATGGTTCTGTCAGCGCCGACCCAGAAGCCCGCTGAGCTGCTCCGCGGCCTTCACGTGGGCGTCTGTCCCGGCCCATGTTTATGTGGATGTTTAGAAGTCATTATTTGTAGCTTTTACTTTATTTTTGTGGATTCTGCACAAATTTTCTTCAATTCCGAAGATTTGCCACCCAGAATGGAACCCAATAGAGACGGGCCCGAGTCTGAACCCGGTGACCGAAGGGTGCCTCGCTCCAGAACCCACGCCGCAGGATCTACGAACCCCGACCTGGCGGGCGTCCCGCCGCCATCCTCCCCCCGCCGTTTTCATATTTCCTCATGGCTCCATGGACAGCTGCTCTGGCAGCAGCTCCAGCCTCCGCGCTCCTGCCAGAACTTTGATCCGGCTGCCCCGGCGCGCTCCTGCACGAGCCGTTTCTCTTCACTCCGCTACAACCGGGCTAAGCCCCGCCGAGGGTCACCGTGGAGTTAGAGACGTGTCTCCATGGTAACCGGGGCTAGCCTCTGGTCGCTCAGCCTCTCGCCCGGTCTTGGAATCCAGAGCAAAGGTGATGATAATCCCTCAGTAATCCCTGAGATTGAGGGATGACGGACATCGATCTTCAGCCTTACAGGGAAATTAAGCCTCTCCGCACTGACCCCGCAGCTCGCCGCTCACATGGCGTCGCCGTACTTCCGGTGAAAGCCTCAGGGCGGCGCTGCAGGCGAGTCGGCGGGGCACCTCCTCCCGACAGCAGGAGGAAATTCTGTGGCGTCGTGTCCCGTCATCGTGGCGGTTGAGGAGCTTCCCGAGTGTGAAGAGACAGCCCGGGGCCAAGCTGATGTTGGCCAGAAGCTGCGCTGGAACTCCTTCCCGCCGCCACGGCGGGTCCGGGACGCCGCTCGCCATTAGCGCTCGGAACGGGCTCGGCTCGGTTTACTTTGGGTCTCGGTCAGGTCTCCACGTCTGGCGGGGAGGTTTACTCCGGCGGTGAAAATATCCGCCCGTGGACTTCTGAGCTCTGTCTGATCTGGGAGCAGAATGCCGGCGATGGCCGAGGCTTCGTCTGAAGAGAAGGATCCGGCAGAAGATTCCCCTCAAGGTGCTTTGTCAAGATGGAGAGCGTCCAAACATGGAGGAAGAAGAAGAAAACTTTAAAACCTTCTTACAGCCTTGGGAACCTTGGGATTATTGCTTTTGCTTTTAGCTGTCGATGCAACGTCTTGGCTTTTTAGCCCGAGCGCTAACTTACATGGATCCAGTGATTAGCACCTGATTAGCACCCCGTTAGCAATGTAGTCAAAACAGAAATGCTAACATGAGTGTATCATTGTCGAGGAACAAAACCGTTACCCCAGACCGATTTCCCAAGGACCATTGATGAGATGCAACACAATGTGACGGATTGATCGGTATTTATCGGTATTTTTTTAGCGGCGGCGTTGGGTGACCCCCCCCCCCCCCCCCCCCATGGTGCTGGTGCTGGCGAGGTGTTTGCGAGGCTGGATGTTGTGTAATTACTGTGGTATGCGCTAATGCAGTCATGTTCCTCAAACCATCCCAAGCGCCTGGAGAAGTATGAAGCCGTGTTTGCTGAGACATGCTGCAAACACGCACACACACACTCACACACACACACACACAGACAATCTCATTCCAGTGGTGCACACCACTCTGGCGTCTCGCCTCCCGGTGGCTACAGGCGATTCAAGGCCTACTAAAAGTCTCTCCGTAGGTTGCTCCCCCCGACCAACACCTCCCTTTCCCAAAATCCCGTTTGTACAAACTAAAGCGTGAACTCCAGGACCTGCAGTCGCTTCTACCGACGCGACGACACCTCCTGTTTCAAGGCACTGTGTGTGTGTGTGTGTGTGTGTGTGTGTGTGTGTGTGTCATATAACAGCTAAAACATGGTGTTCTGTGTTCTCAGATGGATCCCGAATACAGAGTCAGCAAGTTCTTGTGTCTTCTGAAGGACGAAGGAGCGTAAGTATTCCCACGGCGACCCCATGGTGGTTCTTGATTAAGCCTCAGGTTGCCATGGCAACAAAAAAAAACTCACCAAAAGCCATGAGGGGGTTTCTTTGTACAGTTTACTGTGCGACTATTTTAGCGCACCTCAATATAAGCCGCACCAGCTAGCCGATGGCTATCTCAGGCCTCCTCCTGCACGCTAAAACCGTCAAAGTCGTCTTCTTCGGTGTCGGAGTTGAACGGACTCAGAATTTCCCGGTCATTTCATCGGTCCGATGTGACGAGGATAAACGTTTTAGCGGCGTGAGGCTCGTTAGCGTCCCCCCCACCCAAAAAAGTCCATATATTAGCCGCATCGTTGTTTACATGAAAAATGTCGCGGCTTATCTGCCGGAAATTACGGTAATCCCATAATGATGCGTGGTGCAAAAGCAGCGTGATGTTTTCCATTTTTCTTAAATAGCAACATGATATAGTAGAAACAGGAGTAGTCTCAAAAAAAAAAAAAAAAAGATAATATTGCGATATATTATCAGAGTCCAGTGTTTTGAGTGCTGGTGGGGGGTTGGAGTGGGAGAGTTTGGTGTGTGTGTGTGTGTGTGTGTGTGTGTGTGTGTGTGTGTGTGTGTGTGTGTGTGTGTGTGTGTGTGAGAAAAGCCTAGCGTAGCTCCGCTCTTCTCTGACCGCCTCTTCTCTCCCATCAGCCGCCGAGTGCCGTGAGGAGGCGCCTCTATTTTCCGAGGCTCCCTGGTTTCTTCGGCGGCGCTTCTCCTCTTCCTGCAAACGGGGCGCGGGCGCCGCTCCTGGCTCGTGCGGGGAGTTCAAAGGTCGGTGCGGTTTTCCTGTGGCGCCGCCAACAACGGGGATTTTACGGAAGAGTCCGAACATTAGACTTTTTTTTTTTTTTTTGTTTCGTTGTCAAATCTGATCATTCTGGCGCTGCTTCTTTTCGCACGGCCGAAGCCCGAGGTCTCGTCCCGCGAGGAAATCCATTCCGGTGCTGATCATCGTCACGGCAACAGACTATTTCATCACCGTGACCCCAAAAAAGAAGAAAAAAAATCCAAGATTCCTGAGGGTTTGTGTTGTCAGAGGTCCCTGGAGTCCCTTCTGTCGTCTGTGGGAGGTGATTGATTTCTGCCTCCTAATCAATTAAAACTGTAAAAGCCATGGAGGGCAGGGCATGGATTATTCTGTGCAAGGACAATTGTAAAGACCTCAAAATGTGAAAAATGGAATACAAATGGACAAAATTTATCGTACCATAAAGTAGTTGAAAAGAAATGCCTCCCAGGAACGACTTTGTGTTCAGTCCTTTTACAGAATAAAGTTAGCGACCAGTTTAGATGATCTGTTTTCCTTCAAGTTTCCCTTAATCATTAACTAAAGTTTTAAATTTTGCCGCTCTTTTCCCCTCCGGATCTCTCCCTTCTCACTCCTCCTGGACGCCGTGAAAGTGAGGCGTCGCCATCGTACTACCCGTCTTTGAGGTCAAAATCCGATATCCCGCCGGATGCGGTGTCTTTCTCAGCCCGTCTGTCGACGTGGCACAGATGTGATTTCTAGTGACTTTTAAATTTGTTTGTTTTAAAATAAATTCTACCGGTTATGGATTAAATGACATCAGTTCCTGTCCCGTCATTCAGAAGTTCATATTTGTTTGTTTTCTGTTTGTTCCTCCCCGAGGATATTTCTGTCTTGAGGCTCTGCACTTATTTGTATCAAATATATATGCGAAAGTTTACAATATTATATATTCTTTTGGGTCATTATATATTAGCCTTTATTTACGTTGGTTGTCTGCTAACATTTCTTGCTAATTTTCAAGGAGGTCCTGCTGTTCTTGGTAATTCAGTGGATGGTGCAGCGGCTAGCGCCTCCTCCCAGCAAGAAGGTCCCTTGTTGGACTCCAGGGGTCTCCATGTTCTCCTCGTGTCTGCGCTGGGTTCTTCCAGGTTCTCCAAAAAGTCCAAAAACGTGAAGGAGATTCATTGGAGACCCTAAATTGTCCAGACGTGTGAATGGTTGTATGTCTGTGTGTGTGTGGCTCTATGATTTACCGGTCCAGAGGATGAATGAATGAATAAAAGTTTATTCCATCTGATTTTAAAGGTATGTAATTGCTTTTCAACTCATTTGAAGTTCCCTGTAGTTCTCAACGTTTTTAGTCAAAAACATTTCCTCGATAAATATCTCTTTGGAAATAGTTGAAGGATCACGATGCCACAGTTAGTCATTAATCAATCGCTAATCCAGATATTGACATATTGATATTCTGTCCAAGTCCCAGTGGGACGGTTCTGGGCCGAACCCAGGCTCCGCCCCCTCGTCCTAATATGGTCACCTCGGCTTGGCGGCGACAGAAGGCTTCGACCGGCGGGCGACGTCACATGACCTCCGTTCACCTCCGGAGGTAGGAAACCCTGACGTTCACCAACCCTTTCATAAGCTTTCAAGTAGAAATAGTGTGTGTGTGTGTGTGTGTGTGTGTGTGTGTGTGTGTGTGTGTGTGTGTGTGTGTGTGTGTGTGTGTGTGTGTGTGTGTGTGTGTGTGTGTGTGTGTGTGTGTGTGTGTGTGTGTGTGTGTGTGTGTGTGTGTGAAAGTAAACAGGCCGGGACACCGTTGTTCTTCAAATATATAATCTTAGTTCAGTCATACAGATATATACATTGTATAATAAATAATATTTATAAAAACATAACATTTACGATTATAAAATAAAAAGGGAATTATTCACTTTTAAAACATTTGTACAAAACTTTGGATATAGCGGGCAGGGGATGGGCGAGGGGGGGGGGAGAAGGGTGTGTGATGCTAAGCTATGCGACGTCGACAGGAAACGCCTCCGAGCTACCTGGTCTTGTGTTGTCGTTGACAGGAAGTGGGCGGGGCCTGTCCGTCACGCCCTGTGTGTTTGCCGCCAGCGTGACGTTTCCACGATTTTAGCGTTCCTTTTCGGCTGCGGGAAGTTTCAGTGTATTTTTACCGTCAACGGGTTTCGGCTTTTCGTAGATTCGTGGACGGTCAGCGAGTTCATTCCACGCCGGTCGCGCGGCCTCCTCCGCAAATCACGTGCGACGAACGGTGGAGACTTAGCAAAACGAGCTAACTCATAGCCATGTTAGCTTGCTCGCCCTGGCTCGTACAACCGATCCGTTCACGCTCGCTCCGGCTCCAAGACCACCGCCATCGTGTCCAGACTAAAGCCCCCTCGTGCACGCTGCTGCGTGGATGTGCAAGCTAAAACCCATTAGCTTTAGCGGCGGCGTGGGCGGCAGCGTTGCCTCCGATTGACAGACAACATTAAATGCGGTCAGTCCATCGCTGTTTTTATTCAAACAAAAAAAAAAAAAGTCATTCGACATGATCAAATCTCAAATTAGCAGGTAATTATCTGTTGAAATCTTGACTTTAAAGAAAAAAAAAAAAAAAAAAAGATGGACCCTCCCCCTTTCTTCCTTTCATAGATTTATATTTTTTTACGATAAGACCTGATGAACACACAAGTTCACTTTTTGCTCCACACAATGATTTCCCCCACATGTGCGCCACCAGGTGTCGCTGGAACACAAAGTCGCGGGGAGAAAAAATTAAAAATCAATCTCGTCGGGGGGCGGGGGGGGGGTAGATGTGAAGCAGCTAGTGCATTTGTACATATATATATATATATATATATATATATATTTTAATGTGTGTGTGTGTGTGTCTATGTAACGTAGCCGTGTTAGCCAACGGAATTTGCACATGCTTGTTCACACACATGCCCCCTCCTGCAAACCTCCAGTCCCGACCCGATGCTGATATTTCAGAAATGCGGGGCAATAAAACCAGGCTGTAGCACATTTTCATATTTCCCTCCCAGCGGCGCCGCCGAGGGTCTCGTCGGCTCAGTAGTTTTTGTTTGTTTTTTTTTTCTACCTTTTCCTCCACGCACACCGCGGCGACGACGACGACGACCACGTGCTGCTTCCAGTTTAGTTCAGTAGTTACGGAAAGTGAAGGTTCCCCCCGGGGGCTGCCGACGTGTTCGGTATCGGAGAGGTTGGTTTTTAGTTTTTTTAAAAAAAAAAAAAGGAAGAAAAAAAAAAAAGGAAAAGAAATCCGTCCGGTTTGAGCCGGCGGAGGATTGAGGTGTTAGAAGACGCACTTCTCTTTCGTAAAAGTTTGTTTTTATACTGCATTAATCTCACAGGTGGAAATAATAATAATAATAATAATAATAATAATAATAAAAAAGTGTTACTGTACATGCCACCGACACGTTGGCATGGAGGGGGGGAAATAAATAAAGACAAAGGGGGGAGGGGCCAGTGCTGCGGGGGGAGTAAGGATGACGGGGGAAGCAGGAAAAGGGGGAGGAAGCGGGGAACCGAGCTTATTCCCAAAAGGGGGGGGGATGCCGCTTTTCGCTGTGACACGACGGGAGGGGGTTTATAAGACGAATCCTAGTGCAGGGATTTTACAGAGACCACAAATATCCAATACAGATGTGCCATCACCCATCGGGGTGTGCGTACGTATGTGTAAGTAAGCGTGTGTGTGTGTGTGTGTGTGTGTGTGTCTTGGCAGCATTCGTAGTCCCGTCGGCGTGAAAGGGCCCCGGTCACTTGCACGTGTGCACGTCGTAAACGCGCACGCACTCCTGGCAGCTGACGTAGCAGCACCAGTGGAAGATGCAGTGGCACTTTTCCTTGCGCTTCTCAGTCCGGGTGTTGTGGCCGCGGCCGCAGCAGAGCAGGTCGCAGCCTTCGATGCCGTGCGACGACACGTTGCAGACGCGGTCGCGCGTCCCGAAGGAACCCGTCTCCTGGTTGGGCTCGCAGAAGTTGGGCGAGCCCTCGTAGTAGACCAGGTCGCGCTCGGTGGGGTGCTTGAAGAAGGCGTACTTGACCCGCAGCGTCTCCACCCAGCCGCGGGACTCGCGGTGCTTCTCCACCACCATCTCCGACGCCGAGTCGTACTTGTCCTTCAGGTAGTCGCCCAGCAGGCGGAAGTCTGGCTGCGCCCACCAGCAGGTCTTCACCTCGCAGCTCCCGGACAGGCCGTGGCACTTGCAGCGCAGGTGCATGTGGTCCAGGATGGTCTGAGGACAAAGACGCTAGTTAGCTTAGCACAATGAACACCTCCTACTCAGGGGTTCGTATCACCGTAGCCGCTCTGACGCGACGTACGTTTTAGATAAGCTAAAAGAAAAGAACTTCACGTAAGGATCCCGGTGTGAAGCCGAGGAATCTCCCCGGGGAGGTTCAGCTGGCCGGCCGTCCCTGCGGCGCCGCGGCCGTCCACGGTAACATCATGCTCCCGGAGGGCCTGAGCGTGAGAGGGCCAGGTGGCGAGGAGCTCCGGGACGCCGGCTCCCGTTGGTTGTGATCAAAGAGCGCCCTCCCCAACCCCTCATCGGGCCGCTGACAGCTCGCAGCGATGCTTTTAGTTGCCGCCGCTCCCCCCAACCCTGACTCACCGGGGTTATTTGACAGCCAGGGATTTTTTTTTTCCTCCTTCTCCTTCTGGTTCGACGGCACGCCGGGTGCTGAATTAAACCAGTCATTCAAAAGTCGAGCGCTCGCTTCTGCCGGCGGAGCCCAGAAAGAGGGAGGCGAGTCCCCGAGTCCGAGGCCAAATCCCAAATCCACGCCCGTCATCCGGACAGGTGCTGATCTGCGAGCGCTGGCCCGGGATGAATGGCGGCGCCGGGCTGGCAGAAGGTTCCCTGGCTGAGCCGCATCCCGATCATCTACGTACATGTCGGTATGAGTCATCCGAGGGAGACAAAGTACTCGGATCGCTCAGAGGTACAGGCCTGGGAAGTACTACCTGGGTAGTAGCAGCACCGCCGAGTCGAAGTACTCAGTAAGCGCAACGTTTTATGAATCTTCTTCTTCTTGCGGCTTTTCCCGTCAGCCAGCCCACCTTCTCCATCTTCTCCATTCTCTGGATCCTCCTCTCTCACACCAACTACCTTCATATCCTCTCTCACTACGTCCATAAATCTTCTCTTTGGTCTTCCTCCAGACCTCCTGCCCGGCAGCTCCAATTCCAGCATCCGTCTACCAATATATTCTCCATCCCACCTCTGTACATGACCCCACCATCTCTGGCCTTCTCTCCAAAACATCCAACATGTGCTGTTCCTCTGATGGACTCATTCCTGATCCTCTCCATGAATGTATTTTCTCAACGTGGAGTCAAGTTGTGGTCCCTTGTACACGTACCTCAAGTAGTACTTGGGTTCCACCTCTGCGGTAGTTCCCCGATATGTAAAGGAAACAGGAAGTTCAGATCCTCCTCTTCCTGTTGACCCTTCAATCCTTACGCTTAACTTCCCGGGAGTTAAATGTGCGACTTTGCCTCCGCACACTCCCGACAAGCGTTTCCTCTCTCTTACCGTGCGTCCTGCCTCGTTGTTGTGCCGGTTCATGGCGGATCGGGCGTCCGGCCGGTTCTCCCTGGCGTCGGCGAACTCCCTGGACACCAGCACGCCGAACTCGGCGTCCTCGCTGCAGCCGCCCCACTTCCAGCCCTCCCCGGGGGGTCCCTTGTGGTGGGAGTCGCAGCCGCACATGGTGGAGGTGCCCTCGGCGCAGGAGCGCGTCACGGCGAACGCCACGCCAGCTGAAGCGATGGCGTGGACAAACGCCGACTCTCTGGTTGCTGAGAGAGACGGTGGGGACGGAGAAGCAGGCGGAGGGAAAAGGCAGAGTGTGTCAATCGCGTTAAACGCGGTCAAGAGAAATGTTTACGGCAGCAAACATCCAGACAGAGGTGCCTTTGAAGAACCCGCCGACCGGAGAAATGTCACAAAAGGGGGAGCGGACAAAGGCGGGCGCCCTCCGCCGTTCTCCAACCCGCCCCCCTCTTTCTCTTTTCTGGAAAAAGTCTGACCCCGCCGTTCGGTTCCCGGACGATTCCGGGAGTTTCAGCGAAACAAAAGACGAACACGCTATTCCCAAAACGGCTCGTTTGTGTCGGAAGGAAAAGGAAGAGCGGCGTCCCGACTTTTCCAGATCCTTCTTTCGGCTTCTGCGCACATGTAGGGTTTTTTAAATGTGCTGTTTTTAAACCGTTTAAATGACATTTCTGTTGTCAGATCACTTGAGTATATTTGATATAAATGGGGATTCAAAAGCTGCGCATCCATTCCTTATTCATCACAATAGCATTTTTTTTTTTTCCTAAAATTTAATTCCACAACCTTGCGCCGCCTCATAGATTCAAAAACCGATGGACGAGGTCCACGGACGCCCGGGGATCCTCTCCTCTTCCACCACCACCACGTCTGCTCCGGAGTCATTTTTTTGTAAAGCGCCGCGTTTCCACCGTACCGTCTCTGCGGGCCGGGGTCGGCCGGAGTCCCCCGCTGGGACGCCGGCCCATTGTGGTCGCGTCAGGAGGCCCGACGCCCGCTGGGATCTGGCTGACCTCCTGTCATCCCCGAGGTGCGCTGCTTTGCATCTGGATAGTGTTTCAGGAATGTCCCCCCTCCCAAGTGGCCCCCCCTCCTCCCCCCACCTCCAGCCCCGTCCACAGCCCAAGGCCTCCAGGTGAAACCGAGCAGAGTGTCGTCCCGCTCCTTTTTTTTTCCCCCCCCGATCCGAGGGATGGGGTTACGCCTCCTTTGAAGGCGACAGCTTATTATGTAACCGGATACCATTGTTTCACAATCACCGCACACTTAGCACGGCTCACCCGTAGCGCGCCGCTAGCTCTGTTACAGGCGTACGAAAACAGGCGCACGCACACGAAGAGGTGTCGAGCGGCGGCTTCGGTATTTGAGCGGCGCGGCCAGTTTCAGACACGCACAATTGCACCATCTGAGTTTTTAGATTTGTGTGAACACGACCAGTCGATCAAAACCTGTACTTTGTTGACCACAACAGCCGCTAACGCCAGGAATTCCCTGGCAGCCGCGCCGCCGGCGAGGCTTCCCGGGCCCGATCGGACCGCTTTAACAAGGCGAGCGTTTGGCCGGCCGGCCGGCGGCGAGCGTTTTCCCACCCCGGACGCTCCTGCGAGCAAAGATATCGAGGTCTGCGATGGGTTTGAGCGTGGAAGGTGTTCAGGCGAGCTCACCCGCCTGAAGGACCGCCGATGGAATTTCCAGTTAGCGCTTGTAAACCTTGAGTTCACCGTAAGAGGAAAATCCTCTGTCTTTTTCTTCCCTAATTGCCAATTTTTACGTTTTATGGCCGTCCGTTTACGGAACCGGGGGTTCCCGCTCGCGCCGGCGCGCCCGGCCCGGCCCGCGCGACGTGAGCCCGTTAGCCCCGGTGCTCCGGCCGCGAGCCAAGGCTAGCGCTGCTGCTGCTACTACCTGCTGGGCCCATCAATCCGCCTTTGTTTCCCTTGTGTCACACTGTATTATCCACACAAAGGGCCCAGCGACTCGCGCCCCCGCAGCCCCGCTCTGCCCGGAGCTGGCAATCCCCGACTCCCTCCCCGCTTCCCCCTCCGGCCGTCCCTCTCCGCCAACACCCTGAGCTGAAATCCCATACACCGCCGCCCCCCCACTTCCTCCAGGCACCGAGCGACAGCGGCGCCGCGGCCAGCCGAAGGTGGCTGGAGCCGGCTGGTTGGTCGGCGGCGGCGGCGCCCTCCCCCCTCCCCCCCCTTTCTCCCTCCATTCACCGTCCCTCCTTTTCCTTCCCCTTCCTTCGCTCCCCTATCACAAAGTGCGCACCCGGGCCGAGGACGGGAGAGATCCCCTTTCAGCCTGTTTTCATGACAGAGTCAAAAGGGCGTGTGAATGGGGCGTCCGTGGGAGCTGGACTGTGTGAGGCGCGCACTGGCCTTCATGCACAGTAGGGGTTGAGCGGAGCCCCCCGGCCCTTTTCTATTCCCTGTAATCTCATTTGGCCTCCCTTCTCCCTTTTTTTATTTGACTGAGGAGCTTGGACTGCTCACGCTGCCCGTTCCTGCCCGGATCCCGTCCCCTCTGACACACAGGCCGATTCTTTCCCGACGGGATCCGCGGCGCGAGCCCTCCGACCCGCTAGCAAACGAACGGGGACACCTGTTCCCGCCATTGTCTCGGATTGTTTTTATGTTTCGGGGAAAAAAAAAAAAAAAAAAAAAAAGAAGTTACCTAACGATTAGTATTCCGCGCGTTGGGTGCCGATGAATGTCTCCAGAGTCTTGATGGATTCGCCGCGATGACCCGCTCTTACGTACCGGATTGTAAACATGTTGGAAGCGACGTTTTAAAGGTGTATATTATTGTATATAACAGGCTTTTGCAAATCCGCAGAACTAACCGTCTTACCCCCCCCCTCGCCGCTCTAACGAAGGGATTATTTTCGGTAGATATCCTCACGTCGTTCGATCCTTAATAGCCCCGGCCGGCCTACCTTTATCCAGCACGGGGCCGAAGATGGCCAGGTTGTCCTTGATGGTGGTGCAGTTCCAGCGCCGGCCCCTGAACTGGTGCTGGCATTCCTGGATGCCCAGCTTGACGCCCTCGGCGACGCTGGGCATGATCTCGATGTAGTTGCGGCAGAATCGCAGCTGCTTGGGCACCAGGCCCGGGATGGAGCCGCACAGGATGGGTTGCGAGCCCAGAGACGAGTACTGCTGCCCCAGGGCCAGCGACCTGCCGGGACAGAAAACCACAGCGGCGTTTACCCAGCCGGCCGCCAGAAATCTCTAAACCTGAAGCGCCAGAGAGGACATGGGGGGGGAAACGCCGCTTTTATGATCCGTTATATCCTAGACGAGTCCTCGTGAGAGATGGAAAAGAGACAGACAGATTATAATCCGAGCCCAAGGCGCCAGATTTTGAATGGAAACGTTGGTAGAATCCTCCAACGATGCTTTCCTCCGGGTAATAACGCCAAGATTATTCATCTACGTTACATCCAAACAGAAAAACGAAACCGCCGCGACGGATCAGAGGTCGTTCTCATATTTACAGAATAAATGAGAATTATAACCTTGACGAAGACAGGGGTTGTGTTAAATCGCGCGGGATTAGAAATTGACCCTTTGACAGGCGATCACCTCCGAGTTCAAGTCCTTCCGTCCAGAACCACGTGGAGACGTCGAGCGTCTCTCCAGCGCCCGTTAATCTCAGCTTTTACCGGGAGCCCAGAACCGCTCCGACTGACTCCAGTCTTTTATTGACTTATCGGCTTAATGTAGTTTATACAAAGGGCTCCTGTTTATTTAGTGAGTTTTTCCCACTCCGCGGCGGAGGGGCGGCCGGCCGGCCCCTGTCAGGGGCGGGGAAACAAGATCTTAACGCTGACTTTTCCCCCCGCGAGCGCAGACGCGCCGCTGCCGAGACGACCCGCGGCACAATGAGGCTCAAAAAAAAAAAAAAAAAACGCTGTACGCCGACGTCCCAGAGTTTAATCCTGCTCCGATTTCAAATCTGACCACGATAACGACAGATTTGGACTTGAATCCTCCAAAATGTCCGATGTGATTATTACTCATGACCGGTTTTCTCCTCAGTCATTAAATCCAGATGTTTTACTGATGAGTTTCTCGAATTCATTTCTCACCTTTTTCCAAGATTTATCACTGATATTTGTAGAATTTGTAGAATCTTTCACGTCACGACGCTTTCGACGACTTCTCGCCCCAAATCGACACGGCTCTTTTCAATTAGAAAAATAGAGATTTTGAATTTTCTATCTTTACGTGCGATTCATCCGATACGAGCGCTCGCCGCAGATGGTCATCTTGGGGTTTTCCTTGCAGAGGTCCTGAAGGCGTCGAGGCCCGAGCCAGGATTAATCACCGCTCTGAGACGGCGCGTGATGCCAGAAACCATCACAGTTTCATTCAGGTAATTAATTTTAATCGCTTTCTATTTCTCCGAAAAGAGAATTAAAAAAAAAAAAAAAAAAATTGACGAGTGGAAGAGAGAAAGGAGAAAAAAACAAAACAAAACAGAAAAAGCGTGTTTGCCGTGCCTCTGTTTTAACACGCTTTAGTGATGACAAGCTGCAACAGAGCTGCAGCTCCTCTCAGAAGCCCGGCGTTTACCGCGGGACGTCTGACTCACCGCTCGGTTCTGTCTGAGCGGCAGCGGGGGTCGGACGGGGAGACCCCGACGTCAATCACTCTGCTAGCGTCCCTCCGCTATTCCATTTTTTACCAAAAAAGCCACTGAACGCAACAATCTGTACTTTCTGATCCTTAAAAAAAAAAAAAAAAAAAAAAAATCACCTTCTTGCCAAAGCGTTTATCTCGGTTGCTGTTGCTTGTTTTTTGTTCGAAATGCATTGAATTTTTTTTTTTTTTTTTTTTTTTGGGGGGGGGTGTACTGTACGTCGCTCGGCCTCCGCTCGTGGGGATTACTGCGTGCGATTTTTGTGTTTTTTTTCCAGGAGGGGGAATAATAATGAGAGCAGCCGGTTCCCAGCTCAGCCGCTCTGGTTGGACAACACGGCGCTGGAGGCCATGAAAGGATCACGGGGGAACAATTGACGGTGATCAGATCATAGCGCCGCTCGGGATGACCTCAGGACCCCCGCGGGGCGCAACCCAATCACAGCGGCTCCCCGTTCTGACAGATGAGTGCGGCGCGCCGGCACCGCCCCGACATGCAAGTCAAGCCATTGAAGTTGCGGAGGGTAAAGAAATACCCCTTTTAGCGAGCTCGCGGCTCATGTGCGCCTCGGCTTTCTGCAGAAACACACACACACACGCACAAGGTGAACGCTGTGCGTTTGGAAGCTGCTGAGTAGACGAGCAAACAAATGAATCTAGTTTTTAAGAGTGTGACTTAAAAAAAAAAAAAATTACACGCAAAATATGACAGGGATGTGTATGTCGACACGCACGGCCTTGTGCTTCCCGCTAAAGGAGTGTGTGATACGTGTCATTAAACAGGTGTGTTTCACTGACGCCATCGACACGTGACACAAGAACGCAAACATCCTGACCGGAGGCCTTAATAAGTGTGTTTGCACCCCGCTGAAAACACACCTTTCTACCTGTCTGAAAATCAAAAAGGAATTATAATTAATTGCAAGAAATTTCCAAAAAATTAAGAAGAAATTAGTGGAAAATACAGCAAAAAAGCAGACATTTCTACCTATCTAAAATCCAAAATATATCGTAATTAATTGCAAGAAATGACCAAATAATGAAGAAGAAATTGATAGAAAATGTTGCAAAAAAAGCAGAAATTTCTACCTGTCTAAAATTTAAAATATAACATTAATAATTGCAAGAAACCAGCAGAAAAATTGCAAGAAATGAGCTAAAAATCAAGAAGAAATGCATTGAAAATATAGCAAAAAAACAACAAGAAATCAACAGAAAAATGGCAAGAAGTTGATCAGAGGAAATGGATTGAAAATGTAGGGGAAAAAAACAGACCTCTCTTTCTATATAAAACACAAAAAGAAATTATTCATTGCTAGAAATTCACAAACATTGCATGAAATTTCCAAAAATTAAGAGGAAATGAACTGAAAATTTAGGAAATAAAACTAGACCTCTCTACATAAAACTCAAAAAGAAATTATTCATTGCAAGAAATTAACAGAAACATTGCATGAAATTACCCAAAAATTAGGAATTGGGAGAATTTTTAGCAAAAACAGACCTCTATCTCAAAAAAGAAATTGTAATTAACTGCAAATAATGAACAGAAAAATTGCAAGAAGTAACCGAGACACTGAAATCTTTGCAAAAAAAAAAAAAAAAAAGCAAAGTAGTGTAGTTTGGACATTTGTAAGAAATGGCAAGAGAGTCATATTGTGTCCAGGACTGTTCATCAAACCGTTTACTGCTTCGTCAAATAATCGGGTTAATTACAAAACCGAAAAGGAACCATGAAGAAGCAAAAAAACGGAAGAAAAGGAGTCATTTTTTCCCCCGCGGCGTCCCTCGGGCCCGAGATGACGCCATCGTCAGATATGAGTCACTCGTTTTGCTGCCGCGAGTGTCGTCGCTGACACCGACACACAACCGACCTTTCTTATGTATCCGCATGAAACCCGACCACGTCCCGGCGCTAGCTATTCACAAACCTCCGCATACCGAGGGGGTTGGGAGGCGGCGTACGCGCCTCCTCCTCCCTCACGTCTAACTTAATCATTCAAAATACTTCAAAACGCAGCTTTGCGCAGTTTGACGTTTTTGGAGACGGTAATTTCGATGGCGCGCGTCGATCACGCGAGGGAAGGAGGCCGCATGAGCTCATCCGCCCGACGCGGCCGTGTCGTAGTGTCGCTGACTTCACTCCGTCTGCCGACCGACTGAGTAAGAGCCTTAATTACAACGTCTGCTCGCTCCGCCGCTGCCCATTAATCTATCCGAGACCGGCAGATAAGTGCCAAACACCATCCCAGACCACCCTGCCGACCGCCGGTCTGGACCGTTTCGCAGCCGTCACGTCATGGTTCGATGACGAATCATCGCCTGAAAATTTGGCGAAACGCAAGAATTTCTACATCAGGATAAGAATTGAGAAATGACCTCCAAATTTGCAGGGAAATTTGAGAGGGACCTTGAGAAAAATTTGCGAGGAATTAAAAAAAAAAAAAAAAAAAAAAAAAGGCCAAAATATCTGGTAAAAATATGTGAAAATCAGAACGAATTCTGAAGAAATTGGTGTTATTTTAAATAGAAATTCTGTAAATAGATTGCAAGAAATTTGGAGAAAGCTGCTGGGAAATGGCACACAAAGTTAGGGTGCAGCTTTTAGCTTTGCAAACAATAAACAAACTACCCATCTGACATGATTTAGCGAGGAATTGTGTTTTTAAAAAAAAAAAAAAAATATCTGGGAAAATAAATATGTGAAAATTGGAATGAATTCTGAAGAAATCGGTGTTATTTTAAATAGAAATTCTGTAAATAGATTGCAAGAAATTTGGAGAAAGCTGCTGGGAAATTGCACACAAAGTTAGGGTGCAGCTTTTAGCTTTGCAACCAAAAACAAACTACCCATCTGACGTGATTTAGCGAGGAATTGTGTTTTTAAAAAAAAAAAAAAAAAATCTGGGAAAATAAATATGTGAAAATTGGAATGAATTCTGAAGAAATCGGCGTTATTTTAAATAGAAATTCTGTAAATAAATTGCAAGAAATTTGGAGAAAGCGGCTGGGGAATTGTGATTTAGCGTGACACACGTCAACGCCTTGCTGTTTCATCTCAGGTTCCTCACGGGACGTCCGACCTGAATTCTCCTTTTTCCGATGGAGCCAACCAGCAAACCGTACGGGATTTTGCAGCGCTGGCGTGTTTGGACGGCGGGCGGAGAACCCGCCGGCTTATTTATCTTTGTTTTTCAGTGGATGCACCTCGCTTGATCCGCACGGAGGGACGGACGTACGAGATGAAAGGGGGGATAACGTTCTGGCGAAGGCCGCTTACGAGAGTCTTACCCCCTGGAGGCGTCATGCGAACAGACGCCAGACCGCATGCGCCGGTCCTCGCTGGCTTCGCCCCGCTTTCCGGGAAGCCGTGAGCGACGACGTGTCTGAACCGAGGGAGCGAGCGGCGGCGGCGGCGGCGGCAGACGCTCAGACCTCCGCCGAGGCAGAGCGCCGGGGGAATCCGCTAAAGGCGACGGGACAAACAGCAGAGCAGCCAGCGGAGAGCAGGGCTTGGCAGGTGCGAGCCCGGGCAGGCCCGCGTGGGGCCTCTTCTGGCCCCCGGGGGTTGAGCGTTGGGGGTGGGGTCGGGGCGGCGGTTTACGGCTCGGCTGGGGGTTTTCTCAGTATCTAAAGTGGGTTGATGCGAAAGTATGATGGGCCGATGGAAACCGCAGGAAAGTGGAGCGGAGGAAACAAAGGGATTCCACCGCACACCTTGCAGAGGAGTGGAAACTCGGGCCGTCGGCATAAAGTTCGGCATCAAAAGCGACGCTTTGAAATGAATTTTCTTGAGCTGCTGCTCCAGAAATGTCCGGATAATGAAGTTCCTCCCCTGTGCTTTCTGTGATTTTTGTGCGGGAAGATGAATACATGATATCATCTTACCCTGCTATTGTGTTCATGATTCAAAAGTTGTGATCCGTACGGTCCGTAATTAGTTGAAAGTCATAAAAAAAAAAACCTTAAGAAAGGAATTTGAATTAAAATCAAGATATTCCATTATCAGGTTACGGTATGTTAGCAAGGCCAAAAGTTTCTAAACATTAAAATACGTACGCTAGTTTTTAGCTGAATTTGACAAATCGTCATTGTGATAAAACGGCCATTCGGCACAGAAATATAATTCTCAGAAAAAAACGAGAAATAACCCAAAAAACTTTAAATCAGCCTAAAATAATCCTTTTTTTTTTTTTAAAGTATCATGTATATAACAAAACTCTGTCTAGATTCACCTACTCATCCCAACTGCCACAGCACTGTCTCTCATTTTCTCTATTTTATGTCAATTTATATCCATTTTCATTTTATCTATATAATATTAATAATTCATTTTTTGTACTTGACACGCAAGGATTCCGTACAGACGTGTACGTCAACTCAAAATACACATTTAAAGGAGAAAAAAAAACGATAAAAATAGCGACAAAAAAATTATCTGTATGTTGTTTTTATCCATTGTTCTCTTCAGTGAAGTGTCCTTAAAGGTGCATTAAATAAAATGTAGGATTTTTCATTATTATTTTCAGTGATGATGTGTTGGTTTCTATTTTAGCGAAAGCCTGGAAAAGGTAAGCGCTGAGGACACGGCCCGTTTATGAATGCAGGGCTGTGATTATACCGCTTCATCATTTGGAAATGTTTTTTAAATCGAAGTCTCGAGCCGCGCCGGAGAAATCCTGCAGCTGGTGAGGTGGGAGGTCCGCATTACAGAGGTCAGTGTGTCGCAGGTGAGCTTTCTTTGTGCCGGAGTGTTGTATGTCCAGGGGCGGAAAAACACACCGGGTGACCCTCTGAACCTGTCCTGCAGAACACGACCTCTGACCCCGCCGCCTCAAGTGTGCTGGCCCGCAGAAGCGGCCTGAAGTTCACGACCAGGGCCGGTACGCCGAAGGAGAAGCCAGCGTTGCGCTGTTTTGCTCAGTGACTCAACAAGAGGGAGGTTTTGCTCAGTTCATTGATAAACAGCTCTCCGGTCTGTGATGCAAACCAAACATTTCTTACAAGGGTTGCTGGAAGTCAGTCAATGTAAACAAAGTTGTGCAGGGACCCCGTTTCAGTCCCAGCCTTGACAAAGATCCTCAAGTCTTTCAGGGTCACAGGGTCCTGCATTTAGATATAGAATTTACTTCAAAACTACTCTTTCAAATACATTTGACGATGGGTTTAACAAAAAAGACCCAAAGAAATTGTAATAAAAATGCTGTGGAAATGAGCAAAATTGGCCCTTAACTAATAATTTATAATAATAATAATCATCATTATAATCATAATCATCACTGAACGCCACAGGAGGTCTTTTCCTAGCTGAGGTTGTCAGACTTTAATTCCTCTTCCTTCAGCCGAAGAGAATATTCAAATCTTTGTACTTTTTAAGACCATAAAACACTTAATAGCCTTAACTTTGACACTTTATATTTTTATTTGTATTTCTTATTCTCCCTCCTTCCTACTATTATCTATTATTGTTGTGTTTTACTTGAAACTCTGGCACAACAATTTCCTTCGGGATAAATAAAGTTGTCCTTATTCTTATTCTTATCATTATTTTTCACTCATCATAATTATTATTAATTTTAGTTTTATTTAAATTTTATTCTTTGATGTTCACAATTCATTAATGTTACCCAATGTGCCCCCCAAATTAAATATATGAAATGTAATAATAAACGAAAAGGTTCTTTTGCTGTTAGCAAGAGATTTGTATGATGTTACTGAAGAAATTAGCACAGCTATACTTAAAAGCTATTTAAAAAAAAAAGTATTTTAATAACACTGCAAAAATCATATTTAAATGTCAGGTAATTTATGCTGTTTAAATGTGTTAATTTATCATTCTGAATTCAGTCAGAACCGCCATTCTTCCCCTTGTACAGTTTATTTTAAAGACTTGTAGGTGACAGTTATGTTTCAAATGTAACATTAAAGGTTATTTATTTCTTTTTAACGGATTTGAAACAATTATAATAATAACAGTCCCACAACTCTGGACCTCTGTAGCACCCAGCTAGCTAAACAACTAGCCGGTTAGCTCGCCACTTAGCTAACATGAGACAGCAGTTTTCATACTTCCAGTTGTTGCCGGTAAAGCGGGATGTCATAGGGAAAAAAAAAAAAAAAAACATCCGTCCTGCTTCTTACTGTAAGTAAAACAATACATTTTACCACTATCACTACTTTTCCTGTGTCAAAGTAACCGCTAAGTGAGACATTTTCAACCAAGTCATTCCTGCTAGCGCTTCTCATCTTTTCATTAGCGACAGTAGCTAGGCCAACTGCTTGCATTAGCCACTCTATTTTAGAAGACGTAACGGCCTGTCGAGTAAGTCAATGTTTTCGGCCAACCTTAAGCCACCCTGTCTTGTATAGCCAAGTAAAATTAATTATAATTAAAAAAATAAGCGTACGGACCATCTAGCATCAAACCCTCTTGTTAGATGTGTCTAGCCAAACGTTGGCTAGTGCCACGAATTAGCGCTGCAGGTTTTGAGCAGTAGATAATGGCTTATTCATTATTCTCAGATATATTTTTGCTTTTGTTTTGCCTAGTTTTCTCTATGGCAGAGTTTAAAATGTAATCTTCACTTTGGTTGTCATAAGAACGTGTTTTTGTAACTTTTCCAGGCAAATATAGTTGTGTAGATGAGCGGTATTGTGCTAGCAATTTTCCTTTCCCCACTGGTAATGGTTGTTGATATTAAATGAAATTTATTGTAGACCCACATCTTTCATTCAAAACATTTGATATCTTACCATTTAAACATTTCAACACATCATTTTCATCCTATTCGTACTATTTTACTGTTCGATGTTAACAATATCCTGCTCAGTTAGAGGCAATTTATCGTCTTTCTGGCATTTGTCGCTCTTGTTGTATATACATTTATAAATGGTCATTTATATATGGATAGTAAAGAGCTATCTAGCATTATTAGGCATCCACAATTGGTGTATAAAGTTAAATGACGTTGAATAAAAAAATAGGTAAAGTATGATGAACCAGGACGCATCGGTGTTGTGTAACAATTGCGCATTATGTAATGGGTTATTATATTTCTTTGATGAATTCATAGCCTACAGGAGTTTGATGTGATTTAATTGTGTTGCTGTCAATGCAAAAAATACCCCAGCTTTTTCATTTGTGGGTAAGTTGGCCCAAAGTTCACAGTTTGGTCATAATAGGCCATTATATTTCGTGTGTAACCTCTAAATACACAAATTAACTGATATTTTAGGTGTGTCTGGCTTAAACGGATTAGAGATTCGGCATAATCCAACGCAATTTCCTTCCCCAAAATATTTTCACCTTTCCCCTTTAAGCTCCCGCGACTCCGGCCAAGAAACACATGGCAGCACATTTTGTCAGAACAGTCCAACGGAGCAAATTGGACCGTTCAAGTGTTTAACAAAGTAGAGCGGCGCAGAAAAGGAAAGGAGGGGATTAGCGAGCCTGTCACAATCCATCCCACTTTGATTCCCTAGGCGCTGCTCGGTAAACGACGCGGCCGTGTCTATACTTGTAAGCGGCGGCCAAGGTAATCGGGCATGGTGGCGAAGGATGGAGGCTTTTTAAAGCGATGCCGATCAAACATGGCGTTTCTGCAGATGCACGCACGCTCTTTTCTTAAAATTGTCCTGACACTTCAACCCACAATTATATATATACAGGGTAGCAACCCTGCGGTCCTGTTGAGAGGAATGTTCAGAGTTCTGTTATTTCCTACTGGCTGTGAATGTGTTTTGGACGAGAGGGGGCGGTGTGTGTGTGTGTGTGTGTGTGTTAGTGTGTGTGTGTGTGTGTGTGTGTGTGTGTGTGCGCTTGCGTGTGGGGGAGAGTGTTTGACAGGCGCAAAGGTCACGGCTGCTGTCGTCGTAGGTTTTTGGATGTAACTGTTTTCATACGCTACAACATGTATGTATATATGTCAGTATATATTTGAAGGTTTATAGAAACACGTGCATATTAATTGGGATGATTGCAAAGTGGCATTTGAGTTACCATAGAAACAAATGTTAATAAAAAAAATCCCGTAGGAATAAATTAGACGTGGATTTGGACCACTACCCTTAGTTTTCCATAAACCGTGAAACACGCGTCTCGATTGTTCACGGGTATTGTAACCATGGCAACAGATGGGGATAAGATGAAGGGACCCCCCCCCCCCAAAAAATAAGATAATCCAACCTTTGTCCAACATAAAATAAGATAAACTTTATCTTACAGTGGCTAACTTTACGCACAATTGTGAATTTTTGGTTTCAAACACATCCTGCAAACCATGCACACAAACACACACACAAACACACACTTAGATTACATAATTCTCCTTTTTGTTTGATCACAAGCTGGGACTCTCCCGCTTTTTTGCTTTCAGGTAAACAGGAGTTTAAAAAGGGGTAGGAGGGGGCGCTTACGGTATGTTCAGCTACTCATTTGACAAGTCCCATAATTAGGGAGGGACTGTTGGACTTTGTGTGTTTTGGTTGCGCAGAAGAACTGCCGGGTCTATCTTGGTGGAGCTTCACGCTCTCATTTTTGCGCTGTAGGTTAAAAATACAATTTTTCAGGGAAGGCCGAGTCGGCGTGCGTAGTCCGTTCGAAAAGATTTCCTAATATGGGAGATTTTGAATGTTTGCTTACGAGAGGTGGGATTTTGTCCCGTGTTTTTACCTGTCGATCAGCAGGATTCTGGGAAATTTATGGAGTGTGTCCGGAGGAAACCCCCCATCCTGTGGTCCCATAGAGGAGCTCTTTTTCACAATTCGAACCAGACATTTATTTATATTTCTGTCAATTTTCTCATTGCGCGGATCTTTTAAGAAAACATTGGATTGCGTTTATTCCAGAAATATTTCCAGACATATGCTCTGGTTTCAGGCGCCTGGCCCAAAGGAAGAACACAATCCTTTTGCGGGAAAAGATCTATTAATTCGAAAATAAAAAAAAAAAAATCACGTCATTTTCATTAATTTGTCTGGAAATACTGTGTGGGCCTTTTCTGAAATAAAAAAAAGTCGAAGCAAAACTTCTAATAAAAAATGGGCATTTTTGTCATATTTTTAGAAATCTTTCCAGACATGTATTGTCTGTCTGTCAGCAGGATTACGGAAAAGAACTGCTGGGCCAATTTTAATGAATCTTTGTGGAGGGTGCGTGGCCCAGGAGGGAATCCATTACATTTCGGGGCAGATTCTCAAATCCTTTATTTCTCTTTCTTTAAGGTTGTCAGATGTGATTCTTTTGAGAATACAAGGAAATTTAGCAAAAAAAAAAAGAAGCCATATATTTGCTATTTTTTTTAAATGTTTAGAATAGCAGGAACATTTTCATGAGATTTTTTTTTTTTTTTTTTTTATCAAATAATAACAGGTGCAGTTCTTAGTCCCACATAGGCCAGAATACACATCAGCACATGATAAAAAGAAGTAAAACAAAATAATAATAAAAAGGACCTTGAACTGTGTAAGAAAATGTCTGATGAAACATAACCAAGCCAAACTATTAGTATTCATTTTGTAAAAGGGAGTTCCAATCAATTCAGGAAAAAAAAATACAAAGGAAGTAATGTCACAAAATTGACAAGAAAGTGTTGATATTTTGTTCTGTTAAGTCCTGGTTCATTTTTTTGAATGGATTTCTTCAGGAAATTCCAAACTCTCTATTCAAAAAATCTGTTGGATTATTATTATTGTATCGTTTAATCGCGACCAAATGTCTCTTTGACCGTCCAGGTTGAGTTTGGATGGGTATCTGTCATGACATGTGCCGCATCATGTCAGGAAAACATACGTGAAGCTTATTGTTGACTAAAGGTAAACAGATAAAATTAGGAATTTGGAAAAGGGTGTAGTTTTATTAAAGTGATTCGACACGGCCTGGAGATTCAATAAAAACTCGGGAGTGATGGCTGACGGTGGGTGCTTGTCGTTCTTAGCCTTGTCTGAACAAGTTAACTTATTTCATTACAGGGAAATTAATAAGGTTAACTCGCACGGGGTTCGTGCCCGGAGCGCCGAATCCCCGACGAGCAGCGCGACTCTGCTCCAGCCTGAAAAAGGCCTCCGCATTTCTTCGCGTTGAACTCTCTACCTCCCGCTTTTACCTCTATGTGTCGACGCCGCAGCTCGACTTGTCAGATTGGCCCGCGGGCTGCGGCGCAGCTACGGGGCCGGGGATGCGCACATCATGCTCTTATTCGTAAATCCCACAGCAGAGGCGGCGGGGAGCCGCGGAAGGCACCGGAAAAGGAGTAAGTGGGCCACGGAAAGTTGTCGTCTTCGCCCGAGGATGGGACTTCGCTCCCCCGGTGGAGGCTGGAATGCAAAGCTGTTATTTCGTCGTGTTCGCTTTCTGTCTTTTTTTTTTTTCTCTCTGTCTTTTGGCACACTTTTGATTTGTAGTCCAACAGCTCCTGGCTGATCAGATAAAAAATGACAGGACCCCTGAAAAATGTTCCAACCTGTTCTCTCTCCTTCTGCGCAGCGTTTGCAGCGAGTGCGGCGTCGGGACACGGAGCCCCTCCAGTCACGACTCGGAGACGTGAAAAGGGGAAGCCGAAACTTGTGAACCTGCCTGTTAGGATGCGGCGGCTGAACTTGGGCGCCTTGTCCGCTAAAAGCAGAAGGAAAAAGGAAACGTATCGCTAAACGTCTCCGACTTACTCTGAGTGGGAAGGTGCTGGTTGTTGTCCTGACGTCCGGATCCGCATGAATCTTAGAAAAATAAAGTCCCGACGCCCCTGACACCCCCTTGCTCACTTTGAGGTCATTTCTGGTGTGTTGCAGTTTTTTTGGGGAATTTTTCTCATTTTATATCACTCATTTTTAGGTGTTTTCTTGCAGCATTATGATTCAATTTCGTCCGGAAAATTTGGACTTTCTGCTGAATTCAGTCATTTTTTGCCAAATTTTCAGAAAAAATGTCATTCTAAGTGTTATATATTAGATTTTCTTTTTTTTGGGTGATTGCAGCATGTATTGCTGTTATTTGCCCTTGATCACATGATTTGTAGGTAATTTTTCAATTTTTTTTTTTTGCAATATTTTTTTTAATTTGTTAATTACATGGTTCACGTCTGAAGAATTTCTTGTTTTTTCTTGCAGAATTTTGATAATTTCTTGAAGAAAATTTGGACATTTGCTGAATTCAGTCATTCTTTACAAAATTTTCAGAAACATCATGCTAATTTTTATACATTAGATTTTTTTTTTGGGTCATTGCAGTACTTATTGCTGTTTTTTGCCCTTGATCGCCTCCTGATTTTTACGTTATTCTTTTTTTTTTTTTTTGGCATTATATTTTTTTAATTTGCTTATTTTATGGTTCTTATCTAAAGGATTTCAAAGTATTTTTTGCAGAATCTTGATATCATTTTTTGGGGAAAATTTGGAAATTTTGCTGAATTCAGGCATTTTTTTTGCAGAATTTTAGAAATTGTCATCTTGCCATATGAAATTCACTTGATTTTTTTTTTTTTTTTCCCAGATATTTGATCATGTGTTGCTGACTTTAAGGTTATTTGCATTTACCGTTTTTCTCTCAGCCCTGAAGGAGGTGGATGTCATTCAATGCCCTCGATCACCTCCTGATTTTTTAGGTAAGCAAACATTTGTTCTGTTTTTGTAAGAATTGAAGTTATTTTCTTGCATAATTTTATTTCAGTTTTTTGAAGAAAATTCTGAAATTTTGCTGACTTTGGTATTTTTTGGCAGATTTTTCATAAATGTCATGCTAATTTATATGAAATTAGATTTTTTGTTTTTCTCAAGATTTTTGATGTGTTGCTGATTTTAAGCTTTGACGTGCTATTTACTGTTTTTTTTTTTTTTTTTAGGGACTTTCAACTTGATTTTTTTTTTTTTAATATAATATTATTTGCCCAATAATTGGGTGATTTCTTGCAGATTTTTCTTTTCGGTAATCCATCGTTTATTTTCACGCCATTGTCTTTTGACAGCGGGGTCACTCATTCTTTTTATTGATTTTCATGCCGTTTCCCGTTGATGTTTTTGCCCGCTTTGACGCCGTTTTTCAAATACCGTCTCGCCGATCCCCCCCCCCCTCCACTGCAGAAATGCTCGCACCGTCGGACCGTGGCGTCGACGTGCGTTCGGGGTTGCGCTTTTCCATCGTGAGTCCGTGCGGCCGCTTTGTTCCCCGCCTGTGCTCATTAGGAGGCGGCCCGTTGGCACCGCCGCAACATTCGTCAGCAGTCATGCATCCTATGCAAATCAAAACACGTAAGGGATCGTCTGGAATCCGGCCGCGTATGTCTGGAATCCCTCCGTGCGGATTTCAAACGCGGCACCGTGTTTGAGAAAGTTATTAAAAGGCTAATTGCTGTTGACTATCACATGGTGGTTTGATAAGAAATGGCCGGTGGTGAGAGAGCGGAGCCACTAATAGCCGGCGCTGATTAAATCCTCCGCCCGGCCCGCCCACACCCCGAACCACCGCTCCTCTCATGTGTTATTGCAGGTTGCCATTATGGCTGTAAAAACACGGCTAACAGGATAATCAGGAGCCCCCATTTTCTTTGTATCAACATATGTCACAGTATCTGCCGAGGCTTGGAAAATCTCTCCACACACACACACACACACACACACACACACACACATCCATGCATTAACTGTGCAGAAGCCGGGATCCATAAAAAGCTCTGCATCCCCAATGTGATCTCCTAATGCGTTTCTTTTATGTTGTCATTTGTCTTTCCCGTCTATCTGACTTTTACCTGGCCTCTGCTTTATTTATTTAATTCTATTTTTTTAATTTGCTTATTTTATGGCTCTTGTCTGAAGGTTTTTTTTTTTTTTAGGTATTTTCTTGCAAATTTTTGATTCAATATCTTCAAGAAAATTGTAGCATTTTGCCGAATTTGGTCACTTTTTTAAAGAATTTTCAGATTTTTTTTTTTTTTTTGGTCATTGCAGCACATATTGTTTTTTGCCCTAGATTGCCTCCTGATTTTTAGGTAAATATTTATTTGGGGGTTCTATGCAATTCATTTTTTAATTTGCTAATTTCATGGTTCTTGTCTGAAGGTACTTTTTTTTAGGTATTTTCTTGCAAAATTTTGATTCAATGTCTTCAAGAAAATTGTACCATTTTGCTGAATTCAGTCATTTTTTACAGAATTTTCAGATTTCTTTTTTTTTGGTCATTGCATAGGTAATTATTTATTTGGGGTTTTTTTGGAAGTCATTTTTTTAATTTGCTTATTTTATGGTTCTCACCTGAAGCATTTTTAAGTATTGTCTTGCAGAATTTTGAAATTATATCTTAAGGACAATTTGGAAATTTTGCTGAAGTCAGTCATTTTTTGCAGAATTTTGAAAAAAGTTTGCTTAATTTATTTGAAATTCACTTGATTTTTTTTCCCAGATACTTGATCATCCTTTGCTGACTTTAAGGTTATTTCTTTTGCATTTCTTACTGTTTTTCTTTCAGCCCCGATGGAGGTGGATTCCCCTCAATGCCCTCGATCACCTCCTGATTTTTTGGGTAAGAACTCATTTGTTTTGTTGAAGTTTTGTTTTGTTTTGTTGAAGAATTGGAGTTATTTTCTTGCATAATTCTATTTCAGTTTTTTTGAGGAAAATTTTGCTGACTTCAGTATTTTTTGGCAGATTTTTCTCCAGTTTTGATGTGTTGCTGATGTTAAGCCTTGATATTCGTCTTACTGTTTTTCGGGTGCTTTTAGGGACTTTCTGCCTGATTTTTTTTTTTTTTAATTTGCTGATTTTTCTCCCAGCATGTCTAACTGTTTTTAACTGTTTTTGTTTGCAAGGGCTCTCAACCCTGATTACATTGGACACCCTCAATGCCCTCCATCACCTAATTATTCACCCCTGGTTTGAGTTCTCTTTTGTATTTTTTGGGTGAATTTATTCAGATTTTAGCTCTTTTTCGGCCAGTGTTTTGGGTGATTTCGTGCAGATTTTTCTTTTCGCTAATCCATTGTTTATTTTCACGCTATTGTCTTTTGACAGCGGGGTCACCCTTTCTTTTTGTTGATTTTCATGCTATTTCCCGTTGATCTTTTTGCCGTTTGGACGCCGTTTTTTGAATACCGTCTCGCTTAACTCTGCAGAAGCCGGGACCCATAAAATGCTCTGCATCCCCAATTTGACCTTTTAACTCGTTTCTTTTATGTTCTTATTAGTCTTTTCCATCTGTCTGCTATTTACCTGGTCGTTCATGATTTATTACTTCCTATTTTCTCAACTTCGATGCTTCTTTGTCCCTTGTTGGATTTTAATGTTTCCCCTCATTTTGTCAAAATCTGATGAATTTTGAGGAGATTATTTGTTCGGTAATATTTTGACGGCCATTTGGGAAACCAATCTGTCGATTTCCTCCAGTCGGTCCGTTAAATTCCCTAAAACTTTTCTCCTCCGTCCCGTCAAAATGTAATGATTCTGTTTTTTTCTCCATTTGACAAGTCGAACAAATCAATCCAGTGTTATCGAAAATCAACCCGATGAGTCTTTGAGTTGACACTTATGGTCAACCATCAACCTCTTGATTGGAGGGGGGCCCTGCTCGACCTGCTAAGCCAAATACACCTCCAAAATTAATTTATAGGTAGATAATAGATTCCTGTAAAATTTAGGCAAATACTTCATGCAAATTCAACAAATTCATTTCTAATAAATTTGAGTTCACAGGAAAACTTAATGGTTTATTTTGATATCTTTGCAGAGTTACTTCGTCATCATGGGCTTTTCCCTCCTTTTTTGACCGCCAACAGATAGGTTGGGTTTAAAAAATAAGTCCGACAAGTTTTATCGCAATTCCAGGAGGCTATGTTTTTTTTTTTGCCGGCCAGCTTTTCACGTGTAACGCAAACTCCGACGTTTCCGACGATCTCCACATCGCCAGCTGACCACGGCACGCCAGAGACATTGGTCTTTGCTAACAACTAACCCCCGTAACAACCGTCCAGGTGAGATCACCCAGGTAATGAAGACCTTTTAAAACGGCACTCTCGTGTGTGTGTGTGTGTGTGTGTGCGCATCTCCACATGCATCCCCTAATGATCTCTTTGCCCCCCGGCCGTGGCGGTTTCCCCCCCCATCCCTTTGAGGAACTGCCCCGGCCTGTGTTTTAGTGCGGCGGGGGGGACTTTGTCATTTCCTACACGAGCGCAGAGCGCGGCCTTTGATGGCGGGGGAAGATTTAGACTCGCCTTCGCTACTTTGAAATAGCGCTCTCCTTTGAACGGCTCACCTAGCCGGGCCTCGGACGGATCATGTCATCCCACATGTTTGTCGGGTCCAATTAGAGGTTGGAGCATTTTTCCCGGGTGACTTCTTCGGCGTCGGCCTCGGCAAGAAGCGCCGGGATTGGCCGGGGCCGTTAAGTCGAATCAAAGCGGGTACGTTAAAATATTGCCCTCATTATGGTCTGCTCCGATATCGGCGGCGCGTCCAACGTTGATGTAATTCGCTCATCGGATATCAGACTCGACGCCGCCGATCTACATTTCATTCATAGTTTCCGCCGGACCGTGAAGGCGCCGCATCTCGTCATGTACTTTTTCATTGCGGTGAAACTCGATACGATTGGCTCCTGAGCAGTCGGGTAAAATTGTTTGGGAATTTATTCAAATTCGCAAAACGCAAATTCGAGACGTCGGCGTCGGCTCGAAAGCGAGGACACGCGATGCGATATTTATTAGGGCATTCCTCAAAATTGTTTGCGTGACGATCGGAGTCTCGTTGTTTGGGGAAAAAATAAAAAAAAGGCCGCGGATCGCGAAACACCGCCGGCCCTTAAATCGTGATTAAAACTACAGCTACGACGAAACTGCGACGTGACATCCAGACCAAGAGGGGGCGCCGGAGGGCCGCGCGTCGGAAAACCTCATCTTAGCGACGGAGACGTTTCGCCTCGAATCCCCGAGGCTCCGTCGGTCACCGGAAAAAGATTTTTGTTTGCGGGAAAACAATAAGAAACTGTCAAAAACAAAGAAATAGTTTCCAGATTGTTCCAAACACTTAAGATCAAAATCTAATATATCAAACCGCAGGATATTTATCGCCCTTTGAGCTGTTTGTCTCCAGCCTTTGTCCTTCTATTAATTGTACTTGAAACATGTTCTAAGAATTGAAAAACAAAATCAATGAGGTTTTTTTTTTTTTTTTTTTTTTCCTTAAAATGTCAAATCATTAGAAATTTGTGAGCCCGACAGCAGCCTTGTAATGTCTCCTGCGGCTGTGCCGCGTTATTACGCCAAGTCATGCCACGGTTGTCGTTTAGCCTGAGCTTCTCACGAAATAAATGAAACGTCGCCTTTTTTCGACGGCGTCGAAATATTTGTCTTCGCCGCAACGGTCGCGAGCAAATCGAAGTGAAAAAAAACTGGCAGTGAACTGCTTTCACACGGGGACGGTTCCCACATCCTCTCCACAAATAGTTGTAAAGTGCCGCCCTTCAAATCCAGACACGAGCGAGCTAACGCGAGCTAACGCGGTTAGCTCCGGCTTGCCCGCATGTGAGCTAACAAAGCTAACAGCACCGCTGGTGTTACCATGACAAGCTAAACCTGCTCAGCGGGAGTTAGCATGTGGACACCTGCTATCATCGCGGTGGTTCTCCAGCAGCTCGGGGAAGATTTTCACACGTTTGCGTTCTGACTCGGTAGCCTTAAGGACATTTTCTTATTTTGCCGTCACGGGATGCTCAAGCTGTGAAGCTAGCTCAGCCGCGACTGGCTTTTAGACCAGTGTGACGACTGTTTTTAAATGTCCGTCAGCGGCGTCGAGCATTTGCAAAGACCCGGAAAATTAGCTCTTTTTTTTTTCAACAGCCTCAACTTTTTTCTAACTGCATCCACTCAAAGAGGAGCGTACATCATGGAGGGCGCAGAATGCAAAGTTTCACCGTGTCCTATATTTGCGAGAAGACGTCGCCATCTTTGTAGCGACGAGCCAGAAGGGTTTTTTTTTTCCCGACGTCGTGCTTCCATTGTACCGGCGACATTCCCCTGACGAATCTGCGCCGCGTTCAGAACTGCCACAGAACTCTATAAGTCGAGGAGGAAACTAAAAGTAAAGAATAATAGCCCGCGGCTCCTCGCTCAGCATAGGCGGCGCGACTCTGGATGTGAAAGACGAGTCCCACAATACGTGACGCACTTTCATATCCACAGCGGATTGAAATGAGGATGAGAGTGAAGAGAGAAAAAAAAAAAAGCAAGTTAATAGTGCAGAAAAAGTACCGCGCGGGAAGTTTTCAATCATTTTGGTACTGTTTTGAGGTCAGGTCCCGAGGTCACTCGGTGGACCCTCAGACCCTGCGGGTGCGGATCCCCGCGGAGACGTTTCTCTTATCAAACCGCCTTTGACCCCGGCCCTACGCCGGCCCTCGGCCATTCAGAAAGGAAACCCGGCGTTTCTCATGAATGACATTCTTCAGGACTTTCCCTGCTCTTTTCTCCAGCGTCCTGCACGCCGTCGACTATAATACCCCAACATCCTTGATCTTTTCACACGGGACGGCAGACAGGATTTTCTCGCATTAGGAATCATTTAAGTGATCCCTCGGCCAATGGTCGGGGTATTCGGGGGTTGAAGGTTGGGATTGAGGATTTCGGAGGGACGTGGGGAGGGGGATGAGTCAGATAATGACATTCCTGAGACCCAGAGATGGACTCCGGAGCTCCGTTTAAGCCGCTCAGGTTGAACCGGAGAGGTCTGTGTGTAGACCGGGGAGTTCAGTAAACCCAGATCGCTTTGTGTTAGATCTTTGGACGGGGGGACGACGCCGGTATTAACGGCAAACTTCCCACATCACCGACCGCGCATGAGACTTAAGGCGGCGGCGTTTCATTCGAGGACGCTCGCAGGAAAGCCTCGGTACGACCCACGGGTGATTCTCTGTTGAAGGGATGACTTTCCACTTCCCGTCGTATTAATCTGTCAGCTCCGAGAGAGATGAGTTTGTGCTCAAACAGAGATCGACAGAGGTCTTGAAGGCTTTAGCAGCCAAAAATACTATTTTTAAGAGCTGTATGTGGCTTTAGGGGAAATGATCCCATCACAGAAATGTGTAATAAAGTGACGTATTCATGTTTGACCGCAGGCGATCTAATCCTCTGGGTCTTAAAATCTCAAAAATTGCCGGCGAGTCTTTTAAACTTTTACCAAATTCGTGACAGTCAGGGCTTGTTGCGACCCGTCGGAGCGTTCGATCGTATAACGTCGACATCCGCCGTGAGGCTAATGCTCAATGACAGCCGACGTCCAATGATCTTGGGGGAAATTGACACCTTAATCAATTGCAAGTGAATAAAAGGGTAAACATTTTTAGCCATGAAGTGCAAACATTTGTACATCCCGTCCGCACTGTTAGCAGTTAGCATTTTTTGTCGTCGTTTTTTTTTTGCTTTTAGATTTTTAACACTTACAACGCCAGGCTTCATTGCTGTTAGCAAAGGCTACATTGAATGTGTGAAAAATTGTTTAAAAGAAAAACCGGATTCTAGCAAAACGAGCCGTGGAAAAGGCTGAAATAATGGAAAATTACAAAATTCATTGCGAATCGCAGAGTTGTTGCTTAATGGCGAGCAAGAAATAACCTGAAAAACCAGCGTTAAAAAGGTAAGCGGTTAAACCGATAATGGAAACAATAAAACAGATGAGTAACGCTGAGTCAGATTTCACTCGCTGCTTCTTTTCCCATCTGACCCAGCCCTTTCTTCACCTGAGCGAAAACCAAACAGCCAGAGCCGTTATAAACCCCTTCTGAAATAATGGGACTTTCCTGTTTTTCGACTGTAAACAGCATGCTTCAAAAGTACAATTAATTCTGCGGGACAGCTTTTCTTGTGAACAACAACAAGAAAAATAACAAAACAAACACGCGGGGGGAACCCGACATTGTGCGCCGGCAGCATCGCCGTCTTTACTTTCTCGCAGTTCGATACGACGGCGTTAAACCGAAAAAAATTAAAACAACAAGCTTTGCGGCCGAACGCAGGGGGAAGCTGAAATACTCGCTGAAACCGACTGTCAGCGTTGACTCGCAGCCGCCGCTGTTTACGTAAGCAGCACAAAGAGGCTGCGGGCTGACAGACTGGCTTAGGATGCTGTAAACACCCGAGATGAGCTTTAACCACGCCGGGTTTAGAAACGATCAGCTCCGGATCGGTAATTATGGGCGGATGAAAAGGTGGAAGCAGGAACCCCCACCCCGAGAAAAAAAACAAAACAAAAAAAAACCTTCTTTTATTTTCAAGCCAAAGAAACGGGACGGCGATGTTGGGATGCGGTGTCGCTTTAGCCGCCAGAATAAACGGCATTTTGTGAAAATGTCACTTTTAGAAGACGATCACGTATGAGAGAGGGGGAAAAAAAATTGCCGCCGTGAGATTTGCGCGTATGAGTCACCTTTGACCTTCGGAGTTCCAACCGCACTCTTTCCTCACCTCGTGGATTCTCCCCGAATCGTAACGCATCCTTATTTTAAACCAAAACACGCGAGCGTTCTCCGAACCCCACCTCATAGCCTTCCATACGTGCAAATCGCCAGAGTTATTTATGCTCACTTTTGTTTTCAACACCTCGTCCTGTAACGGCAAAGCTGCCAGGCGTGACCCCCCCGCCCCCGAGCCCCCCCGACCCCCCCCGAATCTCCCCGTCCCGTCCCGGCGAGGAGGATTTATGGCTGAGTCGTCACCCCCCGGAGACAGGAGCCCCGAGGGGAGTGGGCCCTCCTTTCTACGCTCCTCTTCTTTTTTTTTTTTTTTTTTTTTTTTCTCGATGCGTCGGACACCACCAAGCAGGGACGTATATATATATGTGTGTGTGTGTGTGTGTGTGTGTGTGTGTGGGACCATTCCTCAGCATCTGCCCGTTCCCCTGAAGCCACCGCCCTCCCCGCAACTCCCGGCTCCGGCCCGGGTCGCGGCAAGACGTGTCGGCGCTGCATTGTTCAGACAAAAAAAAAAAAAAAAAATCGAACCCTACACCCGCGGTGTCATGTAAGCTCCTTGACCAGAACAGCTGCAGGTAATTCTCCGAGAGAAACCCCCCCCAACCCTGCCACCCCCCCCCCCCTTCGCTGTCTTTGTCGCACCGCTGGCTGGCTGGCTGGCTAGCTGGCTGCAGCCAGGAGTGGGTGTAAAGTCCTCCCTGCCATTAACACTCCAGCCCTGTGGCCTGCGCGCTTGGCAGCCGGCCGCGCTGTAAGCGAAACCAGAAGATGCTGGCGGTTTTGGAAGGGGAGCCGCCACGGTGCGGGACCACATGGTAGTCGGGCTACCAAAAGTGCAGTAGCTCCTGACAAGTATTGTTTCGCCGGCCAAGAAGGAGCTTTGTCATCCGCCCACGCGAAATATCTACGGGAATAGACGCTTAATGTTACAAAAGAGCCGGGAGGTCAGCTGCGTGAGGCTGAATTCCTAATGAGATAAACCCTCTTAATTTCACTCGTCGCCGCCGCCGCCAAAAGCCATCTGAGATAATTTAACAAAGAATAAAAAAAAAAAAAGAAAATTCCCCGCGGCACCTAAACATATTGTGTCTTGACAGTCTGACAGATCGGGGCGGGGGGAGGGGGCCGGGAGGGCGAAGCACGCCGAATGTTTTTGTTGTTGTTTGGACGGGATTCATCAAATTACAACCGACGAGCATAGATTTCTTATTTATTTTTCTGTTATTCTTATTTCTGGTTGGCATTAACCTGTCAGGACACACTGTGTTGTAAAATCCCACCCCCCCCTAAAAAAAAAAAAAAAAAAAAAAAAAATGGAAAGGTTTGTTTTCTTTTTTTTTTTTTTTTTTTTTTTTTTTGTTGGGCCGGCGTCCAGAGCGTGACGCATAATAGCAAACAAAACAAAAACGATCGCGCATGTCATGTTCGCTGCGCCTCAGCTGTATGATAAAGACTAAAACCGAAGCTGCTGTCAGAGGAGTTTTTTTTTTTTTTTTTGTTTGTTTTTATTTTATTCTTCCCGCACAACTTTTCAATCCCGAACCCGAAAGAAATCCCACTTTAACCGACACGGCCGGATCTTAATGAGTTTATCCATCCTGCTTTTTTGAAAGCGGGATCCGACACGGCAGCTACTTGCTAATATGTAAATATATATTTTTTTTTTAGCTTTCACGTAAAAGACAGCTCACGCACGCCAAAAAGGATCATTTGCATCACAACATATTGCAATATGATAAATGGACCCGGGTCTGGAGGGGAAAAGAATGGCGAGCCTTTTCCGTTACACTAGTGTTTGAGGTCAGGATTCTTTGGACGGGGCCGGAGAACATTTTTCCACGCCGTCGTCTGAAAAGTGCACATTCTGCCCTCTCCGAGATGACCAATTATTTTTTTATTACTATCACCCCCCCCCTCCCCTCCCCTCCGCCCCCCCCTTTCCTCCCCCCACAAACTTGCACGAGTCTCGCAGGCTGCGACGCCGCCGGAGAGCGGGGGATTGCGGATGTCGTACTCACCACCAGATGGGATAGCCTCCAAGCACCCGCGAGCTGGACAACCACACGCACATCAAATATCCAATCAGATACAAATCCATGAGGTAAGCCTCGTTTGGTGTGTGTGATGAGAAGGCCGGCCGGGGGGGTCGGGGTGTGGAAAAGGGGTGGAAGTGGGTGGGGGGGGATGGGGAGGGCGGGAGATCAATACATAGAACTTCCAGTCGGAAATTGGGGGGAAAAAAAAAATAAAAAATAGAATTTCCAGAAGTGAAAAGCTCTTTTTCTTTTTTTTTTTTTTTTCCCTTTTTTTTTTTTTTTTTTTTTGTCAAGAGCTTGATTGTTGAGTGAAGGGGGCGTTCGTTGGGGAAGCAGGGGTGGGGGTGGGGGGGATTATAATATCGCTAGATGATAATTATTATAATTAAAAAAAAAAAAAAAAAAAAAAAAAAAAGATAAATCAAAAAAAAAAAAAAAAAAAAAAATCCTGTTTTCCCCTCTTCTTTGAGTCGGGCCAGGAAAGTGTCTCTGCCTCCTAGTAGTTAAGAGAATAAGTGTCTCCTCCACACGCTCCTACCCGTCCTCTCCTTCCTTTCCCTCCCTCTCTCTGAGCTTCTTCCCTAAGGTAGATATCTTTTTCTCTCTCTCTCTCCCTACTTTTTTCTCCCTCAAGATGCCTCATCCACAGGCCGAATATTAAAGGGAGGGAGGGGGGCGGCGGCGGCGGTGTTGTGGGGGGGGGGGGAGAGCGAGAAAGAGCGAGAAAGAGAGAGAGAGAGAGCGAGGGGTGTGAGGTTTGGAGATGTCAGCTTGGCAAGCCAATCACAGAAGATGGCCTTAGGTTACGAGAAAGGAGGAAAGAAAGAAAAAAAAAAAGAAAAATTATTATTCGTTCCCATCTGTCAATCACACGCCACCCCCTGGTAATGTGGAAAAGAAAGGGAAGGGAGGGAAACGAGAGAGGGAGGGACACGTGAAAGAAAAGAAGGGAAAAAAAGAAAAAGGTAGAGTTGTTACTCAACTCGTTTCATGTGGAAGGGAGGAGATCACACTTTACATCCACTGTGGGTTTTTTTACTTTTTTTTTATTTTTATTTTCTTAACCCCCCCCCCTTCCCTCCCAACTCCTTAACTAATTGATCCGGATGCGTACAAGTCAACACACGTATAATCTCACATTTACAGTGAATTTTCCAAATTGTTGTCGCAGGCTGCGACGCAACATAAAAGAGGACACAATAAGGCCATAAAGCGCGGCGGTGGCCGAGCAGGCATGCGGCGGGTTATACGGCGGCGGCCCAAAGGCGACGCACTTCACATCAACGCTATTGTCATTGTGATGGGCTGTTTGGGGGGCGAGCGGCCTCCGGGAGGGGGTTCGTGATGGATGGCCCGGAGCGGCCACGCATTTTTGATCCGCAAACAAGGGAACCGATCGGGATGAATGCCGACGAGATGCGTCCGGACCGAGAAGCGGGATTATTTTTAATACGACCCGAACGCCGCTTCCGAACCGTCATGCTAAATGTTGCATGAAGAAAGATAAACGGACACAGGAGTGTCTCCGAAAATTAGAATATTGTGATAAAGTTCTTTATCTTCTGTAATGCAGTTACAAAAACAAAAATGTCATGCATTCTGGATTCATTACAACTGAAATATTGCAAGCCTTTTATTATTTTAATATTGCTCATTATGGCTTACATCTTAAGAAAACCCAAAAATCCTATCTCAAAATATTAGAATACCATGAAAAAGTAATTTTTGTTTATTATTAATTGCATTACATAAGATAAAGAACTTAATCACAATATTCTAATTTTCTGAGACAGTCCTGTACATATATATATATATATATATATATATATATATATATATATATATATATATACAGATGTATATAAAAGAAGCCTGCGGCATTCTCCGAAAAAAAGTAAGTTACTTTCAATGTAGTTCATTACTTTATTACTCCAGAGTCGCTCAAGAAAAAAAACAAATAATATAGTATCATAATATATATATATATATTTACATATACATATATGTGTGTGTATATATATACATATACACGTATATACATATGTGTTTATGTTTACATATATATATATATATAAATGCTGCTTGAAAAAATAAAGGGAACCCTAAAATAACACATCCTAGATCTGAGTGAATGAAATATTCTTGTTAAATATTTTGCTCTTTACATAGTTAAATGTGCTGAAAAGAAAATCACAGCAAAATGATCAATGGAAATCAAATGTATGAAGCCATGGAGGTCACACTCATGAAGTGTAAACACACACTCCGGGCTGGTATAATGTCCTTAAATCAAGTCCAAATCAATCAGTGTGATTGAGTTGGAGTTGTGTCGTTTCAGTGTTCCCTTTATTGTTTTGAGCAGTATATATATATATATAAAAATAAAACTATAAACACTATAATAAGGTTGTGATTTAAAGGCGGATGAAGGACGCGATGGCTCCAGGACCAAAACACCGCAGAGTCGCGGTTTATTGAGGCCGAGCTCGTAATGTTTTACCACCCCGTAAACGTCGTTTCTGAAAGAAAGAAATGCGAATTAATTTGTCTTTTTTTTTTTTTAAACAAAAAAAAAAAGGGGGGGGGAAATTGCGTGTCAATGAATTCATTCATTAAAAGTAAAATAGATCGCCTTGCAACGTGGAAATAAGTTTGGCTTGAGGAGAAACGCTTCTGTCGTAAACCTCTTTTGTAAATAACAACAGCATTAAAATATCATTTTCTCGTCAAACTCCTTTTTCAGTCCAGATGTTTGTTTATTTCCCTCGACGTGGCTCTAAATCTAAATATCCGCTTCCCTCGCCTTGATTAACGTCCCTCCCAGAAGCGCCACTAAAAATGTAAGGGGATATAAAAAAAAAATAAAAAATAACAAAAAAACAACTTTTTATCGCGCGAGAGTCCCGAGGCCTCTGGACATCACGTACGTCGGGAAGGATTTAGGAGCGACGACACCCACCGGCGACGTGATTTACCGTCGGCTCGGCCCCGCAGTCGTTAAGGCTTCATCCCCCCCTTATTTATTTATATTCCGTCCAACCAATCATTTTGATAATCGACAGTTATTGGAAACCCGGTCGCAGCAGATGGATAACCGCGCCGAGGGAGGCGTCGCCCCCGACGACGACAAAAGGTCACGGTACCTTCGGCGACGCGGACGTTTTATTGATTTCATCTGGATCCAATAACGTAGCCCCCGATTTATGAATCGAATTTTTTTTTTTTTTTCTTCTGTCGGGGTTTGACGGCACACTGATTGTTATATTGATTCCCGGCGACCGGAGTCACGGGATACGGAAAGTTTTCGAACTGAAAATCGTAAATTACGCCCCGGACGCGAATCAACACGTGGTTAAAAACAAAACAGTTCTCCGCTAAAGTGGTCGCTGTAAATCAGCGCCGTCGTTATGAAATCCCCGGCACAAATTTCCCGCAAACGATCGAGGAATCGTCTAGAATCGAGAGATCCCCCTCACGTCTGTTCAAAATAATGGAGAAATGATCTGGAAAAAAATGCCAATAATTTTCATAATAACTTCCAAGAAAATATATAAAAAGGTAACAAAAATTGAAGGTAATAATGTAGAAAATGTTTGAGCTGAATAATTACCTTAAAAATAATCTGTTACCTCAAAAAATGCAAAAAAAATATTAATAATAACCTCAAGAAAACAACACAAAAAAAATCAGAAAATTAATTAGCTGAATAATTACCTCAAAAGATAATCTGGCACCTTAAAAAATGAACATAATATTAGTAACTTCCAAGAAAATATATAAAACGTAAAAAAACAAAAGAAATTAATATAGGAAATGCTTTAGTCAAATAATTATTTTTAAAAATAATTTTCCCCCACAAAAAAAGAAAATTAATAATAGCAAAAAAAGCAAATTAATAATAATAATGATGTCATTTGGAGTGGCCAAATGACATTATTATTAAGCGAATTAATGAGATTTATAATACTAATTAATTAATAATAATGCCAAGAAAATATATAAAACATAACAAAAACAAAAGAAACTAATTCAGAAAATGCTTTAACCGAATAATTACCTTGAAAAATTATCTGTTACATTTGAAAAATTCAAATAATAACAATCATGGCAAGAAAATATGTCAAAGCTCACAAAAAAATAATATAGAATATACTGTCACGGAATAATTTCCTTCAAAATAATGTGTAACCTTAAAATCACAGAAAAATTATCCAAAATTCATCTCGTCTTTCAGATTATTTGCAAAGTAACTGAAAAAAAGGCCCGAAAAATTAAAACTCTCCTGAAATAATCTTATATAAATAAGAGATTGAGTCCACCTCGCGACTCACTCGACCCAGGAACCGATGTCATGGAATGTCATGGAAAAAAGATGTGAAGTTATATTTATTTATTGTTCTTCCAGCGGTTGATTTGATAAACCGTCAGAACCGAGACGTTTCCCAAGACGACGACGTACAATTTCTTCTGTTAAAACTGAGATTTATCAGTTTACTAAAGAGCACAACCAGTTTGTGCCGTATCAGAAATACTAAAACCGTAAGTTCTGCTTATTATATTCCGATCATCTATGAAACGATCAATCGAGCCCCTTTAAATCTCCACCTGTGGACTTTTGGACCGAGTTTTGTGAAAAAAATAAATAAAAAAACAAACCAAAAAGGAGCAGTAAAGGCTTCATCGGAGGTGGATGACGGACCCACCGCCCTGCGAGAGGAGAAGGGAGGGACGCTCCCTGGAGTCGGTGACAAAGAGAAGAAAAACTTGACAGATATCTTCCTGAAAGCTGCGTGAATCATTCCATGAGGACCATTTTCAACACCAATAAACTTTTCATTGCCTGCAGTCGAGGCGCGATGCTCCCCGGCGGCGGCGGCGGCGGCGATGGCGGCGGCGGCGGCGCTGACAACCAGGGGCAGGTCTGTTTTCCATCACAAACACTGTCGCTGGATGGTGTTTATTTTATTTTTATTTCTTTTTTTTTTTTTCTTCCCCCTACAGGAGCGATGGACTCGCAGGGCCAAAGATGGATGAGGGGGAACGAGGAGGAGGAGGAGGAGGAGGAGGAGGGGAAGACGTGACAGCGAGGTTATTTATGGAGGATTCAATCTGTGGTCTGAATCACCAAAAACCACGTTTCCCAGGTGGAGGCCACAAGTGCAGAGCAAACTCGCTGGAAAGGCCGCGGCGATTGAGGTCAAGAACGTCGGAGCCGCATCTTGAAATGAACAACGCTTGCGGTGACGTTTTTTTTTTTTTTGTTTCTCCACAATGCCCGCCCTTTTCTACGAATGCGTGCGAAAGGAACCGTAAAGCAAACAAAAACAGTCCTAAAAAAAATCCGATCCCAGTTCAAGAAAATTATAGATAATAAATTTTTTTTAAAAAAGCTGGTTATTTTTGATTGACTGAAATGGACAAATTTAAATTTCCATATTTGGAGAAAATTCCAAAAGTAATAAAAAAGGGGAATTAATTCCCTCAAAATGAAGGAAAGCGTTTAAAAATAAGAACATAAATAAATCTAGGAAGGATGAGTGCGTGCCAAGGAACCGTAAAGCAAACAAAAACAGTCCTAAAAAAATCCAATCCCATTTCCTGAAAATTATAGATAAATAAATTTTCAAAAAAAAGCTGGTTATTTTTGATCGACTGAAATGGACAAATTTAATTTTCCGTATTTGGAGAAAATTTTAAAAGTAATAAGAAAGGGGAATTAATTCCCTCAAAATGAAGGAAAGCGTTTAAAAATAAGAACATAAATAAATTTATGAAGGATGAGTGCGTGCCAAGGAACCGTAAAGCAAACAAAAACAGTCCTAAAAAATCCAATCCCATTTCCTGAAAATTATAGATAAATACATTTTAAAAAAAAAGCTGGTTATTTTTCATCGACTGAAATGGACAAATTTAATTTTCCGTATCTGGAGAAAATTTTAAAAGTAATAAAACAGGGGAATAAATTCCCTGAAAATGAAGGAAAGCGTTTCCCGGGAAACGCTCAAAAATAAAAAAGTAAATAAATTTATGAAGGATTAATAAGTGCAAAGGAACCGTAAAGCAAACCAAAACCCTAAAATAATTCAATCTTATTTCCTGAAAATTAGAACTAAATTGAAAAAAATAAAATAAAAAAAATAAAAAAATATTTTTGATCAACTAAAATAGACCAATTTTAATTTCTGTATTTGGAGAAAATTCCAAAATAATCTAAAAAGGAAAAATATCCTCAAGATGAAGGAAAACATCTCCCGTGGAATGCTAAAAATAAGAACATGAATAAATTTAGGAAGGATGAATTTGTGCAAAGGAACCATAAAGCCACAAAAAACAGTCCTAAGAAATCCAATCCCATTTCCTGAAAATTAGAAATAAATTAAAAAAAAACAAATGTTATTTTTGATCAACTAAAACGGACAAATTTTAATTTCTGTATTTGGAGAAAATTCCAAAATAATAAAAAAGAGAAATAAATTCCCTCAAGATGAAGAAAAGCATTTCACGGAAATGCTAAAAATAAGAAAATAAATAGATTAATGTAGGATGAACGCGTGCAAAGGAACCATAAAGCAAACAAAAACAATCCTGAAAAATCCAATCCCATTTCCTGAAAATTAGAAATAAATTTAAAAAAAACAAACTTGTTATTTTTGATCAACTAAAACAAACAAATTTTAATTTCTGTATTTGGAGAAAATTCCAAAATAATAAAAAAGAGAATAAATTCCCTCAAGATGAAGAAAAACATTTCCCGGAAATGCTAAAAATAAGAAAATAAATAGATTAATGTAGGATAAATGCATGCAAAGGAACCATAAAGCAAATAAAAACAATCATGAAAAATCCAATCCCATTTCCTGAAAATTAGAAATAAATTTAAAAAAAGCTGGTTATTTTTGACCAACTAAAATGAGTGGGAATAAATTCTCTCTAGATTAAGGAAAAGAAGATGAACGCGTGCAAAGGAACCATAAAGCAAACAAAAACAGTCCTGAAAAATCCAATCCCATTTCCTGAAAATGAGAAATAAATAAAGAAAAAAGCCGGTTCATAAATTCCCTCTAGATTAATGAAAACATTTCCGGGAAACACTAAAAATAACTGTCTGCAGGCCGAGTCCTGCGGGGGCGCTGCGCTTCCCCGTCTGCAGCTCACCTGACATTTAAGTTCGGAGAGCGATCGAGGCGAACGCGGAGCCGCGAGGAAGCCGACGTTTAGCGCCGACGCTCCTTCGCTCGGCGTAAAGAAGCTTAAAACCCAGCGGCGGCCGAGACTTCGGCGTCCGGGCCGGAATTGTAAACACAGTCCGAGATGCTCTTTTTTTTTTTTTTTTTTTTTTTTTCTCCTTAATTTGAAATAGAGAATCTTAAACAAACGAGGGGACGTCGGGAGGCGGGGCGGAAAAAGGGGGGGGTTGCGGAGGAGCTCCCCTACCGGGCCGGTTTCTACGGTGACCTGAGAAAGACCGTAACTAGGTCCGGCTCTTTCTCAGGGCCTAATCAGCGTATTACCACAAAGAAGGACATGTGTTCGCCCCCCCGCCTCCTTACCCTCCCCGCTCAATCCCAAGCAGCATGGCTGGACACTGGGCAGCCAATAAAACCAGGATTAGGAGGGTATCTACACACACTGGGCCGCGGCGGAAAGAAAAAAAAAAAGTTTGTGAACACGCCCCGCCCCGCCACAAACTCCCTTTCAGCCGCTCCCTCCTTAACCATCGTTGGCTTTATCCCGCTTGCTCCCGTGTTTATATCCGTCCTTTGCCGCCGCCTTTTCATGGCCGTAAGCTCTCCTCACAATGGGGCGTCCAAAAATTACTCATTTTGTCGGGGCGGCCCGCAGGACCGGCGGATCCCGTGCCTTTTTTCCAGTTACGATAATGAAATGTGACAAAGCTGCGCCCCGTGTTGCGCCGGCGTACGCGGATGAATGAATTTAAGTGAATTCACGCCCCCTTTACATATTGTATCCTATCGATACATCCCGTATCGATTAACGGTAATCTCGCGATCGATTCGATCGATTCCCCGCGTTCGGAAACGTCCGATTTCATCGTCGAACCCCGCCGGCGTGGGACGGACGATCTCGATGAAGACGCCGTATTTGTCTCTTTGTTATTTACGTCGGTGCCCGGGACGCTCAGGAAAGCAGTCCTATAGCTAATCATCAACTAGCAGGAGCGGGACCTGCCCGCGTGGAATTCACAGAGTATCGAATTCTGCTGACATCCTTTTGTTCGGTTGGTTCGGATCCAGAGACAACAGTTTCGGGACGGCGGTCCAAGGACCGGCGTTCTGACGAGCTGCGCCGCGCATCCAGACGTACCACTTAGCGGTTCCGTAGAGCACAACTTCTTGGGCCTCGTTCAAGCTCGGGCGAAAACTGCTCGGCCATGTTTAGGCGATCGAAAGCGGAGGGTTGGTTCTGGGGGGGAAAAACACCGCCGGCTCAGAAAGATTGATGACGCGGTCGGAGCTCGAAGACCTCGAAAGGAAGCGGCGTTCCACTGGGACCCGTCGGCGAGGAGGTTCCCCCGGGGGTTTCGGCAACCTGCTACGTGCCGCTTCTGGCCGAGCCCGGCTTGTAGAGCAGCTTCCTAATCTCAGCTAGACTTAACTGGTTAAATAAAGAGGGGATACGGTCGGGTTTAGGCATCAAAACTAATCGGGTGGGTTTTGGAAAACGCCGCGGTTTCGGGTTCCGGCAGAACATTTCGCTTTGTCGATCGCATGAGCGCGGGCCTCCGGCCAATGGCGGCGCTGGGCTGGACGCCCACCAAGCCGTTTGGTTACCCATTGCATATTTTCGCCCCGACGCACAAAAGCGGAACAAAACAACGACGGGCGCTTCGTCGTCGTCGGTGACATCACGGAAAAACACGGCGGCGAACGATCGAACCGGAGAAGGTCCTTCCGCAAGCCCCGCCCGATCGGATCTTCTCGGTTTCTATTGGCCGGGAGACGAACGGCGACCGAAAATGTCAAATATATCTACCGTTCCAGCCACCGTGAGTCCGAATTACCATGGCAACCAAACAGCCGTTGGGGAAGTATCCACGGAGTGATGGAAGTTCTGCCCTCGCCGGTTCCTCCTGAGCTCCCGGTGGAGGTTCTTGATCCGGCTGAGATTTACCTGCTTAAATCAAGGCGGGAGGAAACACAGCTAATTGTTTACTTTGAGGAAAAACACAGCAGTTTCAGTTAAAACCGTTTCTTTTCGGTAATATCCCGAGTCTTAAATGCCATGGTAACCAAACGGCTGTTTAGCAATTTTTTTTTTTTTTTTTTTTTTTTTTTTTTCAGGAATATGGCATCCTCCCGTGTTTCTTTTTTTTTTTTTTTTTTTTTTTCCTCTTTTTCCTGGAGACGTGTCCTCGCCGCTGGGAAACCGCGGCGCTCCCGCTAACGTGTCCTGGAAGTGGGAGAGTGTCAAAGATAATATCAATGCCTTTGTCGGGGGGCCTTTTTAAAACGGGGGGGGGTTGCGGAGGGGACAAAGAGGACAAGAACCCCTTCGCCCAAATAAACCTTTTTCATTAGAGCAGCAAACACTCGTCCCCTGGCTTGTGTGTGTGTGTGTGTGTGTGGACACCGAGGCGGCCTAATTAAAGGGCACTTAAGCCCCACAAAGTGGCGGCGGCGCAGGTTGGTGTCGGTGGGGGTCCCCGCCGAGAGCGACAGAATTCATGGCACTCGTAAAAACGAGGGGCGGGCGGGGGTCTCCGGGACGGAGGGGCTTCGCGCCAGGGACTTTGTTCGCGCGAGATGAAGAGTCAACAGCCTCCCCGTCCTTGGAAACCCCCGCCGCCCCAGCCGTCCCCCCTAATAACCACCTTCTTCAGAGAGAGCTGCGAACACAATGGCGGCCCACTCCCCTCCTCTTGCTCTCAATCACTGTTGGGACAATAAGGGGACCCCCTCTTCCCCCCCCCCCCCAACACCACCACCCCAACATCTCCACCACCACCACCACCACCACCCCTGAACAGACACTTCTTTTATTGAAATTCTTTGGTGTTCTAATCCTCAGCTTCCTCCGGGGGCAATAATAGACTCCCCTGCGTCGGCCTTTTCCAGCGGGGCCGTCATCCGACGCCGGCCGGGGGTCACAAGTCCGGGGCCGCGTCGTCGCCGACGACCTTCTGGAGGTGACGTTCTGCGGCCCGACTCGCGGGATAGTTTTTTTTTTTTTTTTTTTTTCACGTGAAAATCCGGAAAAAGCACGGGCGATGTCCTCACACCGGAACCTGGACTCCATTTGCTGGTGTATTGCATCCAGTTTCAACTATTTTTATGTTTTTCAATAACAAAATGGTACTTTATAAATGACACATAAGGAATTTAAAAGTAATAATATATCATAAAAGTGGATTTACCTCGCGGACAAAAGATGCCGGCGGATGCGTTTTTCATTTGGTGCGCTTAGCTTAGCTTAGCTTAGCTTAGCTTACCGGCTACAACATGTTGCTCAATGCACACTTTGCTACGCTTTACGTCTAAACTCCATTTACGGTCGAAGTGAAGCCGCTCCTCTTTTTGAAACCGTCAAACTTTCCTCGACCAGATTTGAACGACTTTTCCGACGCCTCGTCCGTTGACGCCAAATCCCCGCAAACATCTCCTGCCTTCTCAGAGATTAACCTCTCCATCGTGTTTTTCTGTGATTTTTTTTTTTTTAATTTTATCTTATTTTTTAGGGCTTAGGTAGCGCGTCCCACTGCCTTCGATATCAAACCCCCCACAGATATGGGCTCCTTGTCAATCAAGGTTTCACTGGATTCGATCCGACCATCCCGGCGTTAACGTGCACACACCTTAACCTGGCTCTCTTAAAAGACGCCATTCTTTAATTTTTCCTCCCCAAATATGAGGTTTACTGCCCCTTTGACATCCTGGATGGATGCACTTCGTCAGGCCTGCTAATGACGCCAAACATCTGGCGGGGAAGCGTCGTGGCTTCTGGAAATGCTTGTTAAAATAAATGGACGCTGTTGTTTTTTTTTTTCTTTCCGTGTCCGGCCGTCGTCATGAGTCGCCCGGCGTGGAAACACCACCGTCACCGTTGGGACCAGACAGGTGACCCCCGGACGAACCGGGAGGTTTCGACCGACTCGGCGATAATTAAGGTCACGGGACGTTTTATTCATGAAAAACAGACGGACGGCACAGTAACCCAGGGTGTTTTAAATTTTTTATTCTAATTTTAATGGAATACGGTGACCCCACCTCCCCTCACACACACACACGTGCAATTTTAAATCAGACAGGTACATCAGGTAAATATATGTTTTAATTTGAATTGGCAGTTCATGTTTAACGTGCATGGAGGAGAAGACGCTGTACAAAGTATCTCCATTTGCAGATATTCCAGTTTTAAACATATTGCTCATCATTTTTTTTTTAAATTTATTATTATTAATATGTCTTCTTTTTCTTTACTTGGTCATTTGTTGAAATTACAGATTACCAATTGAAAGGAAAGCAGAGAAGTGTCTTCCCTCGCGGGATGGAGCTGCAGGAGTGTGTGGATGCTTCCATCTGCTGGTCACTGCAGGAAGTGCCTCATCTAACACATTCCTGGGGAAAAAATAGCTCTGATATTATTTTGATCTTCTTCTTCTCCTTTGGGCAGCTCCGCCTTCAGCAACTTTCTTTCCGGATCTTCACCCTGGTTTGGACATGAACAGAGTGTCCGTGTTCAAGCCAACTCAGTCATCACTTTGTTTGGGCATACATGTCCTGCACCCCTGTTACAAATTCTTCTTGTCCTTTGGGCTTTTCGCTTCAGGGGCCTCCACAGTGAATCAACCTTCTTCATCTAACCCTATTCTCTGGATCCTCCTCTCTCCCACCAACTACCTTCATATCCTCTCTCAATACCTCCATGAATCTTCTCTAGGTCTTCCTCTAGACCTCAAATTCCAGCATCTGTCTACCAATATATTCACTCTCCCTCCTCTGCCCATGACCCAACCATCTCTGACCTTCTCTCCAAAAACATGTCCCATCCCTCTGATGGACCCATTCCTGACCCTCTCCATCCTGGTCACTCCCAAAGAGAACCTCAACATCTTCATCTCTGCGACCTCCAGCTCTGCTTCCTCTCTTTACTTCAATGTCTCCAAACCATACAGCATGTCTGGTCTCACCTCCATCTTCTCCACCTTTCCTTTCATTCTGGCTGATAGTCTTCTATCTGACACTTTTCTCCACCCATCCCAACCTGTTTGAAGCCATCACCTAATTTCAAAACTCTCCTACGCTCTGGACTGTTGACCCTAAGTACTTAAAATCCTCCAACTTCTCGATCTCCACTCCCTGTATCCTCACCATTTCACCCGGGTTCCTCTCATTCGCACACATATATTCTGTCTTGCTGTGACTAACCTCCATCCATCTCCTCTCCAGAGCATACCTCCGCCTCTGAGATGCTCTCTGCTCTCACTACAGATCACAATATCAATGGCAAACATCTAACCCAGGGGTCAGGAACCTTTTTGACTGGGAGAGCCATAAAAGCCATAAATATTTCTAAATATATTTCATTGAGAGCCATATAGTATTTTTAACGTATAGTAAATTAAATATGTCTTACTTTTAATGCGACCTCTGGTGCTGCATGGTTTTGTTCGAAGTGCCGCTTTACATCTGACCGTTTCATCGATGCAATTTTATCATCGCATATTCGACTCACCCCAGATCCAAATGCATATTCCTCTGCCCGTGCAGTCTGCAATGCAAGGTAATCATCTTTTTCTTTTCTTTTCGCCATCTTTTCCATGACAAGGGTTGAAGCAGATAACCTAGTTGGCTGTCTGATAAAATTGATTTCTTCACCCCTGTAAACAAGAAGGGGCCCAGAGAAGATCCCTGATGAACCCCCATCTCCGCCTTGAACCTCTTCTGATATTATTTTCATACAATATATAATTATTTTTTTAATTGGAATAATGCCACAATATTAATATAAGTAATACCAGTTGTTTTGTGAAAATCAGATTCAATTCGACATTTACTTTAAATCTCATGACAATCTGCATGGGATTTTTCCAGAAATCAACAAAGGGAAGAATTAAATAAAATATGGATGAAGATTATATATGATATAGTTTAAGTCAATTAAATTTTTTTTAGAAAAAAAAAGGTTAAGATTGGCTTAAAATCAGCAAGAAATTGAACTCAAATCATAAAAGTTGCAAAAAAAACATTGCTTTGTAAGTAGATTTGATTGTCTGCAACTCAGAAATCACCTCCCGATGATCAGGAAATGTCTTGGGAATGAGTGAAAGAAAAGAAGAATACATTAGCAAGTCCTGAAGAGAATTTTTCCTGAACAGTTTCCGTGCTACGTTCTCAGACGCAGAGATCCGATGGGCGTCACGGCCGTCGACCCCCGATCCGTCGGATCGGCGTGGCGTCCGCAGCAAAGGACCCGCCGCCAGCCATGACCTCACAGGCCTGACATCCACGGCGCTGAACAGCAGGGATCTAGGTTTACAAGGCCGTCGGCGCCGCCGCCGCTCCCCCTCCCGCCGAGGCGTCGGGTAACGTTGACCGCCGCCGCCCGGGGGCCGCCGAGGGCCCAAATTAGCACGAGGATCCAGAACGCGACACTGTTGATCTTTGATTTGGAGTGTGTTTGCCTGCGGCCGGCGTCCGCTCACCTCCGTAAGATCAGCAAAAACAGTTTTGGAAGACGTGAACTAAAACTAGACAAAAAAAAACAAAAAAAACCCGTGCATGAACAGGAAAAAAACAAAAATACCCAAACCAAATGGAAGATGATGTAACCGGAGCAGACAGGGGTGAAATCCTGGTCACCCCTCCTCCTCCCGTCACCACCCTGGAGAACGCCGCCACGGCCCGCTGCCGTCCCCGGGCTCCCGTCTGGCCCCCGCGGACCCCCGCGCAGCTGCTTCCTCTCCGTCCTTGGACCTCATGAATGGGGGGAAACTTTTTGTCACGGTGCAGTTTCCTTCTGCACAGTGAAATCACATCCAGCGGCTGCAGCTTCAACGGTTGGCCGCCATCAACCCCCCCCTCTTTCGCTGTCGTAAGCTGCACTTTGCAGCACAAATATACAGTAGGTTATTCTGGTCTGTTTTTCCTGGTTTGTCTCAAGGCGCAGGACATTGTTGTACCTACAGTGTTTGAGGGGAAAAAAAGTTATATTGAAAAAACAGTTGGGGTACGAGCATGAGAAAAAAAACAGGAAGTGGGGCCAACTTTACAACTTTAAACAGTATTTCTCTTGAAAAGGTTGCTTCATTTTGTTTTTAAAAAATATTTTTAAACCTCACTTTGAAAAGGTTTCATTACTTGAATTGTATTTTCTTTAAAATGCTCATTGTTAAAAGTAGTCTAAATTATTTAAGATAAGATAAGATAAGAACAACTTTATTGATCCCAAAGGAAATTGTTGTGCCAGAGTTTCAAGCAAAAACATAACAATAATAGATAATAGTAGGAAGGAGGCAGATTTAATATTATAATAAAATAAAATTTAATATTTTTTTCGAATCGTGTAAAGGCCACTGTTCCTCCCACAATTTATTTTTAATATTTAATTTTTCGCCGTTTATTTCTATCCCGAGTGACAACCATGCCTGTCCTTTGTTGTTTTTACGATCCCGCCTCTTCTGTGACGTAGCACGGAGGCGTGCCCCGCGTCAGTTCAACGCACTCCACCCCGATTGGCCCGTTTGTACCGCGTGACCGGACGCCGACCAATCGCGGCGGAATGCGAGGAGCGAGAAACACCGAGGAGCGAGCGGCGGTGACGCGAGACGGCGGACGGTGCCGTGTTGTCAGCGGCGGAGACGCGTCCCCGGGAGTCAAGACCTCACGGACCGCAGGGTTGCGGGGGGGGGGGGCGCGGCGACAGGATGCTTCCGGGGGACTGACCGGGGGGAGCACCGGAGACTTGGCGAGCGTCCCCGGTGCCGGCGGTGCGGTTACATAACGGAAAGGAGACGGATAACGGGACCGGAGCCGAAGCCATTTTCGTCTTTACGGTAAGTGAAAGCGTCCCCCCCCCCCCTCCAACCCCGCAGGTGGAACATCCCCACCCGCTTCCGGTTTCCGCGGAGAACACCGGAAGCAGCTGCTCACCTTTTGCTGAACCACTCTCCCCTTTCCATTCATGCCAAAAGTCACCTGTGGAATTTCACCTGTCTCCAATCCCCTCCCCGCCATCTTTGTTGTAGTCCCATTAATCCCGCGATGACCCGAAACCCTGGCCTCTGATTGGCTTGCAGGTGTTAATCTCACCCCCTGAAGTGACGCAATCCGGGATTATTTGTCCCTTATCACTACACCAGGTAAACTCCCAGCCAGGTGTTTTAAAAACGACTAAGTGCTTTCTCTGCACTTGGAAATAAAATATAAAAACTAATAGTCATGCTGAAACCTTCAACAATGGTATTTATGATTCACACAACTGATAAATGTATTCCTATCCCACCCGATCAAAGGGAGTAAAACCTGTAATTGAAATGAACGCATCGCTGTGCCCTGTGTTGACGCAGGTGTCGGGGTGCGCGGCGGCGGATCCAACATGAACGTGGGCACGGCGCACAGCGAGGTGAACCCCAACACCCGCGTGATGAACAGCCGAGGGATGTGGCTGTCCTACATCCTGGGCATCGGCCTCCTCCACGTCATCCTGCTCAGCATCCCCTTCGCCAGCGTGCCCGTGGTCTGGACCCTCACCAACCTCATCCACAACCTGGTCAGTGTGTCGGAGGGTTTGGGAGACAAAAAAGTGGAGATAAATGGGTCGGTCAGTCGCTATCGGTCATCTTGCGAATACAAAAGTATCAATATATGTCAGTATGTGCAGGAATGTGGGCCGTTTATAGCAGCCGACGTCGACGTTTTGTCGCCCGCCGGCTGAAATCCAGCGTTTCCAAAACCTTCATACGATTATCAGCGGGTGTGTTTAATTTCCCCGCCGAAGTGTGACGTCCTTCTCATTCCTGATGTTTGATCCGCTGACGCCACGCTATATCGTATATCTTGTTTACAATACAGCGTGTTCAAGCAGCATGAAAAACATGCCGAAACAATAACTGTCAGAAATCCAGGAACATAAATTGTCCTTTTCATATTTCCCCTGTGTTTAATGCGTTTACGTCACGGATTCATTGTCTCCACCGTTCCAGTTTATTTTGGGCTTCAGACCCGCCTCGTCTCCAGCCAAGAGTCTCAAATCCATTCCCCAGTCGCAGGAGTTTTTGGCGTTTTCATCCGGCAAAGCGGGCTCTGATGGCGGCTCCGGAGTGTTGTGAAAGAGTCATGAACCGGGACGGGGTTGTTAGCGCACGTGGCTAATCGGCAACATCGACGTCCTCTTGGGGAAAATAAATAAAGAGCTTAAACAGCAGTTGGATCTCAGAACGGTCGCTTCTCGGACTTTGTCCTCCCGCTAAGTTTAGCGGCGCTATTTCCGAGCCAATGACCTTTGACCTCCTTGGACCCCGAGTGTTTACATTTTTATTTTTACTCATCCGGAGCCCGGTTCATCCTTTTTCTTTTCCAAAGTCTGTTTTTTACATCCAGCTCCTGCAAAAGGCAACTGATAGTCCAGGAGGGAGAAATTAGATTTAATAGTGAAACTTATTCGGAGCGCAACATGCAAAACATGCTAGCGTGGGGCTTTGCATCAACTAAGGCTAAGAGTGTGTGTGTTTTGTTTCCAGTGCATGTACCTGCTGCTCCACACTGTCAAGGGGACGCCGTTTGAGACCCCGGATCAGGGCAAGGCCCGCCTCCTCACGCACTGGGAGCAGATGGACTACGGCGTCCAGTTCACCGCGTCGCGCAAGTTCCTGACCATCACGCCCATCGTCCTGTGAGTGGCGTTTAGTGATCTGCTTCCTGTGAATATCGGCGCTAAGCTCATTAAGTCTAGGCTTGTTGTCAGCAAGCATCCAGACACACACGCACCCAAGTGTGTGTGTGTGTGTGCTTTCAACCTCGACGTAAACACATGTCTGAGGTTGCCGGAGGAAGCACCTGAACGCCTCGCGTGCTTTCACAAAGACCGCTGTGACTTCCTGCCTGCGAGCTCAGGGACGCCGAGGAGGTGGAGACGTTAGACTTGTGCTCGGACTCGAGTCCAGCTGTTTATTTTCAGCTCCGTCCACCCGCGACGTGGCGTGGAGCGTTTCCCCGCGTCTCTCCGGGGTCGCACGCTCTGGCGTGGGGACGCCATCTTTGATTCGGGAAGCTCCCGCCGGCGTGCGAGCCTTCCGCTTGTCATACGATTCCTCGCCCCGCTTTTCCCTCCCGGCTGTTCACACCGGGGCTGAAACCAGACTCTGGTGCCGCCTTCAGGAGCCAGGAGGAGGTCGGGAGAAGTTAAAACCTCTGCCTCGTTTCTGGAGTCCAAGGTCGTTTTTTGACCTTCAGGGTTTGAATCCCGCAGTGCTAAATGTGTGTTTTCCCGGGAAAGTGAGCCGGCGTCCGACGTTCCCCGCGCTCACCCTGACAAAGAGTCCGGTGTTCTCTGACCTTTGACCCCGGACGTGGACCGCTGGACCCTGGGAAGAAACTCCCACTCCAACGTCAGGGCGCCGGCGGCCTCCGCGGTTCCCTGACCTTCAGGAAGGGAAAGGTCGCGGAAACAATCCGGGAGTCCAACGGACACGGGAACCATGCCGAAGTGCAAAAGACTGTGTAACAATTGCGAAACGGCGTGTTATAACTGCGTAATAACATGTCGTAACCGTGTAATAACGACCCGGTAGTTCCAAAACTATGTCTGGTTTCCACGGCGACCCGCCGGTTGACCTTCAGTGTCCTCCGCCCCGCAGGTACATCCTCACCAGCTTCTACACCAAATACGACCGGGCCCACTTCGTGGTGAACACCGTGTCCCTGCTGAGCGTCCTCATCCCCAAGCTGCCGCAGCTGCACGGCGTGCGCATCTTCGGCATCAACAAGTACTGACCGGCGCCGGGCGGGCGGGAGGGAGGGAGGGAGGGACGGCGAGGAGGCCGTTTTTTTACAGAGGACCTCAAAGGAGGCGTTTGGCTTCCGCCGCTTGTGTCCGTGGAGACGGCCACAGGGTTCATGTGACGCCCTCGACCCCGACAGATGTTTCCATCTGACTTTTCCACCTCTGGACGCCCCGTGTGGCGGCGGGGAGGCCGAGACGCGCCGACCTGGTTGCTAGGATACGAAGACTCCATGGAGGCGGGTCGGGGGGGCGTTCGCTGACCAAGGAAAACTCAGGACTCGGTTACACAGATTTCATTACAACATCCTGTTTTTCTTTATTTTAAACAAAAAAAAAAAAAGGAAAACAAAGACGGCAGCGGCCTCTGGTGGCTCCACCGAAGCACGCGACCAGGCTAATGCTAAGCTATGCAATTCAAATATCACCACCAGGTTGTTGCTAAGGGTCCCTAGCGACGGCTGCATCCACGCACAAAATGGGAGGGGGGGGATTTGGCGGTGAAAACAAAAAGATGCATCCCGATTGGCTGACGTTGTCGCGGGCCGCCGTGCGTTCAGGTGCACGTGCACTTCACAAAACCAACAGGATTATCCTCCGCTTTCACCAAGTTTTCCCGTCTTCTTATTTTCACTTCCTCGCCTCCCCCTGCTTTGTAATCCTCCCGTCTGTTCGAACCGCGGAGAATCCCAACGCCATTTCGGTCGCAATTAAGCCGAAACAGCGTCTTTTTCCCGACGAGCGTCCGACGCTCGCCTCGCTTCCTGCCGGGAAACGTAATGACATGTAATCACGCCACGTGAACGCCGGCTTTTTCGGCGAAACAGGGATTGTATTTCCGACGCCGCCCGTTCCGCGCCCGAGGCGTGACATCGACGCGCCGTCGCCGCCGGCTTGTTTTTCGGACTCCCGCGCCGATGAAGTGAATGTGAGGACGCCTGCTGGACGATGAAGTGCACTTGCTTTATCCTCCCTCTTCTTCTTCTTCTTCTTCTTCCCTGGTGGTCGATGATGTCAGCGCGACCCCCAAATACAGTATTTTTCAAAGTACCCGCTCTCAGTGTGTGTGGTTTTTTTTTTTAAATTATGGTTAAAAAGGTATTTATTCATTTCAACAAATTATCCCTTAATTATCTTGTGTTGTTTTATCAGCATCTAGTAGTGGATTTATCAAGTTAAATGAAGCTAATCTAGTTTTATGGGTCGGTTAGCGTTTGTTTGACGGACTTGTGGTCGTCATGGCAACATGTGAAATTTACCGTTCGCCCGGCATTCGGTGGTAAAAGAAATCAAATGATTAAAACTTCAAACTCAAAAAAAAAAAAGAAAAGAATTCAATAGTACTAATAATAATTAAATGATGCTTTTATTGAAAACATACTACTGAGACATTTTGGTTAAAAAGATACAAATTGAACTCATTAAAGAAGTACGAGATCAATAAATCCTGAGTAAAATCAATCCGTCAGTTTTCGGACAAGTTACGGAAAACGTCTTTAACTTTCCAAAGATCTGAAAGATCAAAAAGGTTGTTTTTTTTTTAACCCTCAACAATATAAAAGAGTAAATAATTAAGATTAAAAATCATCTGGAAACGACGAAAGATGAAGTGAATGGAAGCGACGGCCACGCCTGCGAAGCTGAAACTAAAGGTAATTATGGACTCATTATTTGGATTGTAATTTTGTTATGTGATCATTTTGAAAATATCTGAACATTTCTTGAATGCGTTTAAGAAAAATTGCAATTTTCCAGATCATTTGTCTTGAATTTTTCTTGCAAAAAATGTTCAATTCTATTATTCATTTTTAATGTATGCATACATTTTTATTTCAATATTTCAGTTTTTTCTGAGTGACTTCCTATTTAATTTCCCACTCATTGATTATTGAAAATTTATTCTGGATTTTCATACAATTTGTTTATTTCCCCCCCCCCCTCCGATTGATTATTTCATCGATTTCTAATGAGACTCTTCATTTTTTTTTCCCAGAATTTTATCCGGGATGATTCTGGCAGCAGCGTTGCCATGGTAACACGGTAACCTATCAATCAAACGGTTATTCTCTGGTTCCGCCGCTCGATTGAAAATAATACAGGAAGCGGCGGTTCGGACGCGATGGCTTCCTGATTTACGGTCGGGAGGAAGATGTGCAGCCATATTGTTTCTGACCTGATTGACGGCGAGGAAGCGGGAACGCCATTTCCTGTTTTCAACAATTACAGTCCCACGTCTTGATTTACCGGCAGGGAATCGAAATAAGTTCAGTTTGGAAAACAGCTCCGGGAGGTTGACGTCTCCTGGAGAAGATCTGGTGGCGCTGAAGGAAGGAGGAAGTCATAAATAAAACAGACGGAGGCTTATTAAGTGGCGGCGCCACAGAATCGGAACATTTTTAATTAATTACCCGGCCGTCGCTTCGCCCTCCATTTGTTGTTTGACTCTATTTTATCCTGTTTTTTTTTTTTTGTTTGTTTGTTTATTTTCTGTGTTTCCACTTTCCGTCGCTTTATCTCGTCCAACTCTAATAGTATTTAGTTACTTACAATTTTTTTTCAATTTCTATTCTATATTTCTTGTTTAATTTTTTCGATTTATTCGCAAATTTAATTGAAATCTATTCTATTTTTATTTTATCTTATTTTATTTTATTTATCCATTTATGTATCCATTGTTCAATTCATTTTTTTTTTTAATTTCAATTTCAATTTTTTTTTTATTTCAATTCAATATTGCTAGTTTAATTTAGTTTTTTTTTATGTATTTAATTATGAATTTTAATTGGATGAAAACTTTTTTTTATGTTGAAATAACTTTATCTCATGTTTATTTTTGTTTTATTTTATTTTAACTCTCCACGCTCAACTCCGTTTTTTTATGGTGACAAGTGGGGGTTTATAATCTTTTTTTTTTATTTCAATTCAATATTGCTAGTCTAATTCAATTGTACTTTTTTTTGTTTTATGTATTTAATTATGAATTGTGATTAGATGAAAACATGTTTCATATTGAAATAACTTTATCTTATGTTTATCAATTTATTTTTTTGATTTTACGTCCATGGTCAACTCAGTTTTTTAGGTAACAAGTCGAGTTTATGATCAATTTTTTTATTTTCAATTTCTATTCTAAATTCCTAATTTAGTTTTTCGATTTATTTGCAAATTTAATTGAAATATATTCTATTTTTACTTTATTTTATGTATCAATTGTTCAATTCAATTTTTTTTCAATTCCAATTCAATATTGCCCGTTTAATTTAGTTGTATCTTTTTTGTATTTAATTATGAATTTTAATTAGATGAAAACTTATTTTTATGTTTAAATAATTTTATCTCATGTTTGTTTTTGTTTTATTTTATTTTACCTCCACGCTCAACTCCGTTTTTTAGGGTGACAAGTGGGGGTTTGTAATCTTTTTTTTTTTTTTCAATTACAATTCAATTTTGCTGATTTAATTTAGTTGCATTCATTTTTTTGTTTCATGTATTTCATTATGAATTTTAATTAGATGAAAAAGTTTTATGTTAAAATAATTTTCACATTTATTTTATCTTATGTTTATTTTTATTTTATTTTATTTTACCTCCGCCCTAATCTAATCAATTTTTTAGGGTGATGAGGGGGGGTTTAGGTAAAATCAAATCAAATAAAACATAATGTAAAATACATGAAAATACTCAAATGTAAAATAAACAAAAAGGTTTCATCGGATTTTATCTTATCATTAAAATATAATACTAGAACATTATTGAAGATGGAGAAATTTAAACCAAAACCAAAATAAGATACAATTAATTTCAATTAGATTTGGATTTAACAATAAATATACTGTAGTCTTGCCGCATCGCTTCAAATAATAATTGTATTTTTAATTAGGACTCATTTCTAATGTCAAATTTTTTGTCTTTTTTTTTTGCATCATAATGTTGGAATGAAATCCCTCAGATTTGGATGAGACGTCTTTCTACATTATTCATTATTTCCATCATTTATTATATATCTTTCTATTCTTTTCATTTATTTTATTTAGTTTTCTTGTCTGGGGCGGGAAAATCATTCATGTTTATTTCATTATTCATTTTTCTTATTCATTTATTTTTTTTTCGTCTTCTTTCAGTTATTTATACCCGGCGTCACACACACACACACACACACACACACAGAGTTCATCATTCATCATTAATGAATGTGTGATTTACTGAATGTTTTCCTTCCATTTATTCAATAATTCACGGAGGTCACATGACCTCCTGTGTTGGTGGAGCCATGGAAGTCATCAACCTTCTTCTCCTCCTCCTGCTTCATCCTCCTCTTTTTCTCCTCCTCCTCTTCCTTTAGTTCTTCTCCTCCTCTTTTCTTCCTTTTCTTCTTCTTCTTCCTCTCCTTCCTCTTCCTTTATTTCTTCCTCTCTTCCTTCTTTTCTTCATCCTGTTCTTCCTCCCTTCTTCCTCTCTCCTCCTCGTCCTCTTCTCTCCCTTTTCTTCTTCTTCTCCTCTTCCTCCCTGCTTCCTCCATCTTTTTTCTTCCTCCTCTTCTTCCTCTCTTCTTCACCTCCTCCTCTCTTCTTTCTTCTCCTTCCTCTTCTTCTTCTTCTCTCCTCCTCCTCTGTTTCTTCTTCTTCTTCATCTCCTCCCTGCTTCATCCTCCTCTTCTTCTCCTCCTTTCTTCCTTTATTTCTTCCTCTCTTCCTTCTTTTCTTCATCCTGTTCTTCTCTTCCTCTCTCCTCCTCCTCCTCTCCTCTTCCTTTATTTCTTCTTCTCCTCCTCTTCCTCCCTCTTTCCTCCATCTCTTTTCTTCCTCCTCTGCTTCATCCTCTTCTTCTCATCCTTTCTTCCTTTTCTTTTTCTTCCTCCTCTCCTCCTCCTCGTCTCTTCCTTTATTTCTTCCTCTCTTCTTGTCTTCTTCTTCATCTTCTATCCTCCTCTTCCTCCTCTTCTTCTTCTCCTCCTGCTTTCCTCGTCTCATCACCCTGACAACAGAAACACGGCATCGGATAAAAGAAAAACAACTAAAAATGCACAACACACACACACACACGATCTAAAAATAGAAACAGGGTTGGTCCCTGGGGGCGGGGCCTGACCTTGAAGGGTCACCTGTCAATCACGGCGAGTCGAGCCGACCTTGAAGCGCCGCCGTCACGTCCCGCGGTTTGTCACATTTTCTCCTCCATGCTGTTCGGACGTTGCCACGGCGATGAGCTCAGATCCTGACGGGATGGGAATTGACCTGGTAAAAAAAGATCTTGATGAATCTTTTAAAAGTGCACGGCGGACGAGGCTTTTAAAGTCTGAATTAAAGCTATTAAAGTATTTCCAAATTTAGCAGATAATCTGATTATGGAAACACAGGAAATACATTTTAATAAATATATATATTTTTAATATTTATCCTTTTAATTCGTTTATTATAATTATTAATTTTAATTGCATTAATTATTGCCTTTTTTATCTGATTTTTCCATTGATTTATTAAAATAGTTTCAGATTGAAGGAAAGAAAATAAAAAAAAAATACTTATTTTTTATTTGTTGTCCTTCATTGTTTATTTTTTAAATATA